>NW_020174578.1:2456632-2481529 GCF_003031525.2 Neophocaena asiaeorientalis asiaeorientalis | reverse complement strand
GTAAGGTGGTACTTGGTGTCTGAGATGAGGCTGGTAAGGTAGCAGGTAAGCACTACCAGCGCCTTCAGGCCCCTGATCAGAAGTGTGGGTTCCTAACTGATTCACTTTGTTATAAAGCAGAAACTAGCACACCATTGTAAAGCAATTATACTCCAATAAAGATGTTAAAAATAAATAAGTTAGTAAAAAAAAAAAAGTGTGGGTGCCTCATGGGAAACAGGTTTGTCTGATTCTACAGCATCATTTTGCAAAAGCAATCTTCCTATTAGAGGAGATGGAGAGAGGGTTGGTAGCTGTAGCAAATCCAGACTTGGAGGAAACAGAGCTTGAGACTGGCTAAGGGCAAGGGAAATTATAGATCTTGTTGATGAAGACTGGTTGGGACTGCATGTTGAAAATGAAGAGCTAGTAAGAGTCAAGATATTTTAAACACTTAAAGTTGGATGGCAGAAATTCTTGCTAAGGAGGACATTGGGAAAAGATGAGTTCACAGAGACGAATCAGCTTGGACTGAGATTCATATAAATCTCCGCATATTTTTGTCATCATAGCCACCATCTACTGAGAATTATATATATATATATTTGTAACAGATATAATTCTCATGTGATGTTTGACAGGACCCTGAGGCATAGTTGCTATGATCCTCATCTTACAAATGAGAAAACTGATAAAGGAGTTCAGTGACTTGCTTGAGTTATTTACTAGCAGAGCAATGAGTGATGTCGCTAGTTGGCCAGTAGCGGGAGTGGTTGCTATCTGAGCACACATTCTGAAATTATCAATTTGACAATTTTGTTCTCCAGACTAAGATTTTTTTGGGAAGCAAACTGAACACAGTATGTTTATTCAACTTGAGATGAAACGTCAGCAGCCAGACTGTGAGACAAGTAAACAAGAGTCAAAGAGAGGCGTTCTCTTTGTTTAACATCCTCCTCCGAGAGCCCACCCGCTCCTTCAGCTAAGGACAGTAGCTCTGGCTGTGAGTGAGGTGTCCCCTCTAGGCACATATAGGGAAGAAGAGTATGGCCAGACAGAGGAAATAATACAGAAAAAGATGTAATAATATAGCAAAGAGAAATGTCAGTACAGAGTTGTATGACAGGTTATAAAGAACACAGAGAAGGTAGTCAGCAATTGTGGCAGGGTTGCAGAGGCGTTTGCTACCAAGAATATTGATGGATTTGCCTCAAAAGGCTTTTTGAAAACTTAGAGAAATTTAGGAATAATATGCCTTAATTTTATTCTCACAATATGTCAGGGAGAATTATTTTTTTTACTGAAATATTTCAGAGATGTGTTCTACGAGAAACCAACATGGCTTCCCGCTATGAAAAAGAATTCTTGGAGGTGGAAAAAATCGGGGTTGGGGAATTTGGTACGGTCTACAAGTGCATTAAGAGGCTGGATGGATGTGTTTATGCAATAAAACGTTCCACGAAACCTTTGGTAGGATCATCAGATGAGTGAGTACCTTTAAAATGTACTAGAAATACACACTTGGATTTGCCAAAGCATTTTGAATCAGGGCACTGATGTCATTTGCTACTTTTTTTTAATCACCCCCGCCTCGACCCACTGAAAGTTGTCTCACATTCATAACCTTTCTGAATTTTCAAGATCAGAGATAAGTTATTTCCTGAAATATACCATGAGCATTTGGGATCGTGTTGTGTTTTTGTTGTGTTTTTTGTAGTTCTTGTGGCTTTTACTACTGGTCTCACTGGTTTTTTTTTTTTAACAAATAGATTTATGGAATGATCTTCTGGTGCCTGTTTAGTTCATCAGAAATATTACCAAGTTATTATTAACTCACTGGTTATCTCTACTTTGCATGAATAATAAATTCAATAGTCAAGTTTCAAAGTTTCCTTCCTTGTAAGCAAGGAAAAACTAACAAAAATTTAAATTTCATTCCCAGAACTAAATGTTCAAAAGTTCTTCCTTTCCACAAGGAAAACAAATATTTTCAGATTCAGCCACTGCTTTTTATGAACTCTGGGGAATATAATACTAAAATGCTGAATCTGACATCAGTCTTTGGAATTCATTTGAATAATGAAATTGATCAAGTACTATATTTTGCTTTTTTGTGTGTTGGATTTCCTATTGCATAATGAATATCTGCCCCCAAGACTGTCCCTGTGACTACATCATACTGGCTGAGTTTAATATTGACTATAATGATTGTTTAGCCTTCATAGGGAAGGTAGAGGGCCCATCACAATATCCACAATCGAGTCCATTTCTTCTTAAGCCCATCAGGGTTTTTAGATTGTGATACAGTGAAAGTAAGAATCAAGGCAGCTCTGGGCTTCCCTGGTGGCGCAGTGGTTAAGAATCCGCCTGCCAATGTAGGGACACAGGTTCGAGCCCTGGCCTGGGAAGATCCCACATGCCATGGAGCAAATAAGCCCGTGCACCACAACTACTGAGCCTGAGCTCTAGAGCCCACAAGCCATAACCAATGAGCCCACGTGTCACAACTACTGAAGCCTGGGCACCTAGAGTCCGTGCTCCGCAACAAGAGAAGCCACGACAATGAGAAGCCCGCTCACTGCAACAGAGAGTAGACCCCGCTCACCACAACTAAAGAAAGCCCGTGCATAACAATGAAGACCCAACACAGCCATAAATAAATAAATTTCTTTATTTTTTAAAAAAAAGAATCAAAGCAGGTCTGCTGCTGAGGTAATAACCACCCAAGATTCCTCTCTACATATGTCATGTTCAATCAAAAAACCATGGACTTTGGTCCAGGACAACCAAGGTTCTGGTCTTAGATCTACTATCACCAGCTTGACTTTGGGTCAGTCACGTAATTTTCTAAAGCCTTAATCCTTGCCACTATATCATACTGAGGCGTTACAAACATTAAATGTGATAAAATAGTAAGCAAGCAGTGAACACTCAGTAAATGTTCTGCCGTTGTTAGTAACGCCTCAGAGCTTGTCTTTTAAAAGCCGTTGTATGTCTATTATCTTGATTCAGTTTTCTCAGTGCTTTTCTGTCTCTTAGGAATTTGGCTATGCATGAAGTTTATGCTCATGCAGTGCTTGGGCATCACCCCCATGTGGTACGTTACTACTCTGCATGGGCAGAAGATGACCACATGGTCATTCAGAATGAATACTGCAATGGTAAGTATGTGGTCTAATATCTGTGGAGAGGGAGATGAACTTTTAAGTCTTCAAGCCTCCTTCTTGTAGTTTATGGCAGGTATATTAGAGTCATACCTAAAAGTCTGTACTATTGTTTTGTTTGGAAACAGACAGCTGGAGAAAATGAGTTGAGCTGGAAAGGAATTTCAGGCTTATGCTGTTATGTGTTTCTTTCAAAGCTGATGCACGGCTAATACACAGAAGCTATCACATCCTTCACACTTTAATTAATACTTAAAGAGAAAACTTTCACCCTGGTGGTTTGAATGGTAAATCATCCTTTTACCATTTACTAGGTATTCTAAAAGATGTAAGCCATAGTCCCTACGATTTGGGGGAAGGGGTGGTAAACTTATATAGCCAACTTCTGATTAATTTTGAAGTGGATTCCTGCGTTTGGGGATTGTTCATGTTTCTTGCTGCTTCTGACCTTTGAGCTTTAAGTATTCTCAGAAGAGTAAGGGCGTGGGGTGGGGTGCTGGGACTGAAACTTAGTGACCTCAGATATATTCTCCTAGATCCTTCAGGACCATATATACACCGTAACCAGTAAAACCTTTTTGTTTCCTGGGCTACTTAAATTATAAAGAGTGGTCCTTTGGATTAACATATTTCTAATCCATGATTAATATTTCTAATCTATGATTAAGGGGTGACATAACAGTAGTTGTGTATTGTTATTCTCGGAAATACATTTTCATCAAAATGTTCAGTGGTAAAGTAGAAAAGTGCTACCAGTTGAATAGAAGCTTGCCATCATTTTAGGATGCATCCATATTTTACAATCCATATTTTAGCCACAGTAATATTGGATAACGGCATCCCCCCACCCCACAACATGTACACCCACCCTGAGCTTCTTTAATAGTACAGTCTGTCTTTGGGTAAGTTTGATGACCACTGGATAGCCCTGAGTATGTATGTCCAGCCTGGCTTTTGAGGGCAGTGATCACTGATAAAGCTTCATCACCATATACATGATTGATTTTATAAGTAGGTAAGTAAATAACATTACGAGTTGCTAAAAACATAGAAAATGGTATAGAAGACATATCCTATAAAATAATGATTTGGCATTTCCCTTATTGTTTCCTTAGAGCCTGATTTTCTCATAGCCTTACCTTTGAACTTCATGAGTTTTTTTCCTTAATAAGCTCACCCCAAATCCCTTTTTCTAATAGTTTCTTTGGGATTAAAAAATGGACCCTTTCATTATACTTGTGATTGAGAGGTTGAGACTTTCTTATCATCTTCTCTTCTTAATTTCCTCTTATCATAACCTGAGATTCCCTATTCTTTTTCTCTCTTCCCTCTCTCTATAAAGAAGATTGATTTTATTTCCATGACATTTAGCTACTAACAAAGAGAATATCAAATTAAAAAATTAATAAAGCAAAACACAACTAATTTTAACCTGCAGGCAATGTAAATTTTAACTGGGGCAATGTAAAAGTTTCAAATTTTCAAAAAGAATAAGATGAAGTGATCTATTACAAATCATCTTCTAATTCTTTTCAACATTTCAATACCTTCTCGAGGCTCGACGCTGTATTAAGCTCTAGGGTGAGAAATACTGTAGAGTGAGATAAGGTAAGTAAGTCCTTATCTTCAAGGAGATTTGTTCCATCTGCTCTGTTAAAATGAATACAAAAGAGACAATCTGATGCAAAGCCATATGGTACAACTGTGGATACAAAGCGTTCAGAGAGGACGAATGTGGACAAGAGGCAGTGTGGTGGGATGGGCCTGGGCTTTAAAGTCAGGCAGACCTGGGTTCAAAATACAGCTCTGTCACATAGTAGTTGTAGGATCACTGGGCTGTCATTTAATCTCAATGAGTAAAGAGACAGTAATATTTACCTAAGGGAGTAGTTTGAAAATTAGCAGCAATATATGTCAAATGCTAGCACAATATCAAGTCCCAGCACATAGAAAGAACTTGATAATACTTGTCATTAGCATATCCGGAGAAAATCTCATAAAGGAGGTAAGACTTGAATGAGACCTTGCAGAAGGATTACTAGAGTTTAGGCAAGGAGAAGGAAGACCACCCAGGGGAACAGCAGGCAGGCTAAGAGCACCGTGCTGGGAAGGGTCTGGCCTAGCAGATGGTAAGGAGACTACCAGGCCTGAGGTGACCCTACAGGAGGAAAATAAGATCAGCAAGGTAAAGGGTGGGAAGACTGCAGTGGGCCGTGAAAGCCAGGCAGTGAGTCTGACTAGATGGAATAGATTACGGGGAATCATTGTTTGTTCATCATGGAGGTTCACCAGCTTCACTCAACGCTTGCCAATTAAAATGGAACTGTGATTTAGCAAAATGTAATTCACATACATTGAACCTTCCATATGTGAACTGATCATGGAAAATAAAGCATGCCCTTATACCTTGTTTGTAGTTAAGGATAATCCATGTTGAGACTTTGCCTGATGGCTCTAAGTAAAGGATAATAAGCCCAAAGTATATGTAAAGTAGCAGAGTAGTCAGTGGCTCATTCTTTCCACTCCCTCCCCACTGCATCCTCTCCCTCTTTCTCATCTCTTCATCCTTATGCCCTGTTTCCCCATGCCCACCCTTACCCCTCACCCCTAGCCTCTCACAGCAGTCCGGCTGGAACATGTACTCTTATGGTGTTAACTCTGATTATAAGTTAGATGATTTTGATAACTTAGATTTTAACTATTAGAGGCTAACAGTCATCTGATTTCCCCTCCTGTCCCTCCTGAACCCTGAACTAATCAAAAGTTCCCTGCTCCTCTGCCACCCTAGCCAAGATCCCCTACAAGCCACCTCTGGGCCAGCCTCAGAAATCTGAAGGTTTTCCGGTAGCAGGCTGATTCTGCAACAACCAGGATTCTAACCGATTCAGGACTGGATGATTAATCTCTCCCTAAAGGCAGTATTTTCTTTTGACGTCTCTGTCACGGAAGTTTTACAGGGCATCTTCCCCTAGAATGGTGGTTCTCATACTTGCTCAAGTGACGTGACATTCAGAAGTCTGTGTCTTCTGTGGAACACCGTGAATACTGGTTATATTTTTCTACCAAATAAGGAACAACTTTACCAGCAGAAAAATAGGCTTTGTGTTGTTGGTGGCAACCTAAAATCAAGACTGTGAGAATACAAATGTAGGAACACAATATCCTGTTGGGTCGTTGGCCTGCTTTTTGCATCTCATTGTTGGAAGGCATTTGCTATTTATTTGTTTCGGTATCTGATAGGCCTCACGAGCAGACAGGAAAACATGGATATGTTTTTCTTAATTTTTTTTTTTTTTCCTGCCAAGTAGGGTGAGTATCTTTATTTTATCTAAAGGAAGGAATTCAGCAACTCATCTCACAAAGGTGGTTTGAAAAGAGCTGCCAGGAACTGGCTGTTTCCTCCTAGGGCACCATGCTGGCGGGAGCCAACTCCAGGGGGTACCTTGGGTTACAGGCTAAGGCTTCAGTGCAGCTGGGTGGGATTAGGAGGGATTAAGTTTGCAGTTCATTCAGTATTGCTATGTCTATAAACACATACTTCCTTGTTAATACTATTTAGTAAAGAACAGTTAACTATGCTCTTCTATAAGAGTGTGTGGACAACCAGCTTTAGCTCTAGCAAAATGAGGATATTCTAATACAGTCGTATAAACGAGTACTTTCCAGTAACTTCTACTCTTCTAATTACCTCTTGGCTATCTTTAATATGACCTATAGAGAGTCTAAGTAAATAAAAGTGCTGCTAGTACTGGTCTAGTTACCCTTACTAAATATCCGCACCTCTTCAGGGGATTAGAAATACCCCTGCTTATAATCTAAAGGAACATATTAAGTGGATCCTACGTAACCTAGGATGCTTCTTTCTTTCCATACCTTTCATAGGGCCCTTGACTCAGCCTTTCTTTTCCCTCTGTTGCCAGAATAGACATTCAGTTCAGAAAATACTTATTACATGCCAGACCTTGGCACAGTGAAGATGAATGAGCTGTGGGCCCTGTCCTAAAGGAACCCCCCGGGCTAGTGGGGACCCGGGGGCTTTGTCACAGCTCATAACCTTATCTGCAAACTTAGTATTGAGGTGACTGCATTTTTAACAAGCACAACGCACTCTTTCTTTACTTATTCTTCCTTTCTAATTAATGTCTCTGACAGTCCATAAATTCTTTCCTAAGAAGACTCCCAGGGGGAAAAAAATAACCTTTACTTTAGCCCTTTTTGTGTTTCTGAAAGGGGCTGAATTCTCCTTTCTGAACTTATTTTAACATGGCAGCTCAAGCTTTAAATTCAGTTTTACATAGATACTTTAAAGTATCAATTTCCTTAAAAGTACAGTTATCATCTCAGATCCTCCTGTTCTGATATACACTTGGAGGGTGGAGCTGTGGGCTTTCTGACAGGGGGTCCCAGGAGTCTCTAATTCGACTGAAGAGGCCGCCAACAAATGCTAATTAATGAAACAAAGGGTTCAGAAGCATTCTAATACCTTAGGATAGGAGCATCTAAGATCAGGTAGTCAGATGAGGGGGGGGGCTTATCTTTTTATTGATAACAATGATAAATAGTTGATACACAAACACGGTGGCTCAAATAGGGTTTAGTCCCTGTCCCCTGCATCGACAGGCGGGCTCTCAACCACTGCGCCACCAGGGAAGCCCTCATGATATATATTTTAATGGAATGAAACTTGAAGCCAATTACATAAAAACTACTAATGGCCTATAATTATTACCTTGATACCAACATGGAATTATTCATCAACGCCATAGTAGCTACATGACTAGGCCTGATTGGCCTTCTGGTTAATAACTAGGTAAAACTTTTAAAATGTTAGTTGGGGCATACTCAAAGCAATAGGGCCACATATTGGGTACCTAGGATATGGCATTTTCTTTTCCTCTTTAAAGGCCCTTAATTCCTCTTTCCAATATGTCTATGGTATAGACAGGGATCAGATCTTATGTTTCAAACTGACACTGAAGCAGTTTATACTTGCTGGACTGCGTTCACTCATGAGGAATTTATTGAATACGTACTATGCTTTCATTTATAAGATTCATACCTTTTCTCTCATTTTGCGGGGCTACTCTGTTTTTCTTTCCCAGGTGGGAGCTTGCAAGCTGCTATATCTGAAAACGCAAAGTCTGGCAATCATTTCCAAGAGTGCAAACTCAAAGACATCCTTCTACAGATTTCCCTTGGGCTTAAGTACATCCACAACTCTGGCATGGCGCACCTGGACATCAAACCTAGTCAGTACAGCTCGCCTCTGGCCGTATTTAGTTCTTTTCCTACTGTTGTCAGAATCTGTGCCTGCGTGTCTATCAAGTGTCAAAGACGCTGTTTGCTGGCAGAATCCCTTTCATCAGTTCCCCTTTCCCCCTCCCCTGCCCAAATTTCAGTTAAAGAGCTTTAACCATTCCCCCCCGGGCCTAGAGGACAGAGAGTAAAGATTCCCAGATAGTGAATCAAAAGTATGAAAATAAGTGTTTAATTTACCGCATAGATAAGTGACAGCATATTGGCTGCATCCTGACTTTTTACAGCTAGTGCTCTACTCTTTCTAACTCAGCCCTGATCGAAGTGAGCAGAAATGCATGGTTTAGGCTCTCATTAATGTGAAATGCGAGGAAATGTTGTTACTATTTTGTGGTTTTGATTATTTCTTTGTTTTGAGGCCACCAGCCTCTTCAGAGGATGGAGTATGTTTGAGGTTTAAGTTTTACTGAAATAGGTATTATCAATCACTCCGCTGTTCAGAAGTAGTGTGAGAGATTCCATGGAAGAAAAGAAACCTTGGTAGTCTTGTTACATGCACACAGAAAAGGAGGGTGACTGAAATGTTATTTACAGAAAAGAATCTCGGGTGAAAAAGTTTAGGATTCATTAGTTAATGACAATTCTGTATTTTTTCAGGTAACATCTTCATATGTCATAAGATGCAGAGTGACTCTCCAGTAGTCCCGGAAGAGATTGAAAATGAAGCTGATTGGTTTCTCTCTGCCAATGTGATGTATAAAATTGGTGAGTCTGTCTTGTAACCTGATTGGTATACTATTATCCTATAAAATTTATGCTGATGACTACTCCATTTATTCCAGTTTTAAGAAAGACATGCTTTTAAAGAACTCTATTTCTTTTTTTCTTTTTTTAGGTGACTTGGGTCATGTGACATCAATAAGCAAGCCCAAAGTGGAAGAGGGAGATAGTCGCTTCCTGGCTAATGAGATTTTGCAAGAGGTATAGATTAGGGAAATGGAGGGTATTTTATAATCCATTGAACATTTTGAGTTTCAAATGAATGTTGACAGTGCAGGAAATGAAAAGTATATATTTATAATTTAAATTTATATTATCCTTTTTCTATCCAGAATGGAGACCAAAGATAGGAGAGAAACTTTTGCAAAAAAAAGCATGGGGAAAGCTGGCTCAAACATGGATTAGTCAAAATTTTTACTGTTTTTTGTGAAGGTCCTTTACTGTTTCTAATACTTCTTAGAATTCTTAAATTTACAGATTTCCTAGTAGAAAGGAAGCTGTTATTGGTCGAACCCATCTTTATCATGCTACTATCCTTTTGATAGCACCTCCAGCTTTGGTCATTGGAATGACCTTCAGTTATTGCTCACCTTCTAAGATGTCTGTGAGTCTGGCCGAGGAAGGATATAAGTTTCTACAGGATAACAATCAGGGGAGAAAAAGAGGAGTCTTTCCTATCTGTGATCAGTCAATCTATGCTT
The DNA here is from genome assembly GCF_003031525.2 of Neophocaena asiaeorientalis asiaeorientalis. Taxonomy (NCBI): domain Eukaryota; kingdom Metazoa; phylum Chordata; class Mammalia; order Artiodactyla; family Phocoenidae; genus Neophocaena; species Neophocaena asiaeorientalis. The sequence goes on along the minus strand of NW_020174578.1, from coordinate 2,471,649 downwards.
CAAGCCTCTTTGAGCCTGAGAGAGCAAAATGGCACTGAGATTCTGCCTCAGACTCTTCGGGGCAGGGCAGTGCTAATCAAGTGGATTTGTGCCCTGTCCTTTCTTCCCTAGAGATAGACCACTAACCACAGCAGATATAACCTTGCCCACTGCGTCTGTTTAAGTTCATGTGCATTCAAATGAATCTCTCTTACCAGCTGTGTTTTAGTCTAGACTCCCTTCACTTGGCGAACTAACTGGCCTTCCTGTCTTCTGTTTTGAAGAATTATCAGCACCTTCCTAAAGCAGACATATTTGCCTTGGGATTGACCATTGCAGTGGCTGCGGGAGCAGAGTCACTACCTACCAATGGGGCTGCGTGGCATCACATCCGTGAGGGGAATCTTCCAGACATTCCTCAGGAGCTCTCCAAAGAATTTCACCAACTACTCAAGGTGGTGTCTCTAATGAAATGAAGAGAGGATAGAAATGTCTGTTTTTTAAAAAATGTAATGGCAAATAGGTGGGAAAAGGGAAATGGTGGTGCCATTGACAGAAGGGAACGGAAGCATGACTAGGAAGCCCAGAAAAAACAGGACAGACTGAAAGGTTCTCTAGGAAACTTAGAGCATATCATGAAAACCTTTTGTTATAGTTTAAAACTCCTATTGTATTTTTCATTTACCCTTCCTAATAACCCCGTGAGGTGGGCAGATGAGGAAACCAAGCCTCAGAGCAGTTCCTTGACTTGTGTTTCACTTTCGATAATTGATTAATTCCAAAATCAAATCTGCTCTTAGGCTCCTATATCACGGTTCTAACTACAGTCAATGGTAACAGTGATATTACTCAAAAAACTGAATTTTGCTTGTATAGAGGAAATAGAAGTTACTTTATTGATGGATAACTGACAATCCCACCAGTTATTTGAGCAGAAGAAAGGCATAATGTTAATTTAGGAATCTATGTGTTCCTTGTCCTTAATGATACCTGAGTATGTGAAGGGACAAGGAAAGGAAGGTATTATGTTGAAACAAAGAGAGGTACAAAAACACCTACACTGTCAAGAAGCTAGAATTATACTAGAAAAGCAATGTATACGTAAGACTTACTTCATAGCTTAAGGAGCAGGATTGGTTAGAATCCCTAAAATAGCCTTAGAAATATCTACTCTCTTGGAGATTAAGTTTGAGTTTCACAGTTTACCTGAACACTTCAAATTTAGTTCCAAACTTGTCCTTCCTCACTTCTGCTTTCCTGAAAGAAGGCAAACCTTTCCTCACAGCGGTCTTCTGTTCATAGCCTAATCGCCTATTTCTATGTGTAAATTGCTCTTAGATTTAGTTGATTCTAACTGAGTACCTCAACGCTGTCCCTGTGCTAGGTAATACGCATATGTGAATTCATTTAATTCTCACAATAGCCCAGAAGGTGAATATCGCTATCCTAAATATAGGAAAGGGAGACTGAGTTTCAGCAAAGGTACGTTTGCTCAAGGCTACATAATAAGTGGTGGAGCTGGCTCTGAACGTTGCTCCCCAAATGGGAGGGTCAGTGTTTTCTTCATTATTCGACACTACTAATTTCCATATATTAGGTATTTTTGACTGTATTCCAGTCATTTTAGGCTAAACACATCCTCTACCTGAAGATAAATGCTGTAGGAATACTGTCATGGTGGGATATCCTTAATTAATTTTAAGTGAAAAATGAGCACGTTATGGTAGAAAGTGAGCTGAACTAGCAGTTGGGTAACCCGAGTTTTAGTCTTGGGCCTGTCAATAACTTAGACAAGCCACTTTCTATCTCAGGACCTCAGTTTCTTCCTGCTTAAAATTAAGGCAGTTAAGCTGGTTCATCATTCATCCAGCTCTAAAATATGCTACTTAAGGACAACTCAAAGGTACGGATGACTGATGCTACCAGATAAGGATGATATTCCTGTCCCAGGTGGAGCTAAGTTTTCATTTATTTCTTCCCTTTGCACAAAGGAGAAGCGAGTTTCACAAAATCCACCGGCAGAAGCTGGGTTGGAGTTGGCTTGGGTGGGGTGTTTTTCCCAACAGTGAAGGTTCTATTTCCTCCTTTTTGGTCCTACCTCATCAGAACATGATCCACCCCGATCCAGCAGAGAGACCTTCTGCAGCAGCTCTGGCCAAAAGTCGAGTTCTCTGTCCCTCCCTGGGGAAAACAGAAGAGCTTCAGCAGCAGTTGAACTTGGAAAAGTTCAAGACAGCCACACTGGAAAGGTAGATTTTGGATGCTGGAGTTGAGAATCTATTGATGTACTACTCACAGTGACATGACTGGTCTGATGTGTCTTCTCTATGGATTCGAGTGGAATCCAACAGTATGACACAGGGGCCCCTGCCCACAAGGAGGCTAGTAGCATGGGGCCCTTTGTAACAAGGGGCTGGATGCTCCGTGACTAGACGGCTTGAGAGAGAAAATTCCAGTCAATGCAAATGAATACAAGAAAATACAACTGGTAAAGAAATTAGCAGGATTCTGAGTGACCAGAGTTTTAAAGTAACTGGTGGATGATCACCCGCTATAAGATAACCATAGTTAAAGTGGGAAGATATCTATTAGAAATCCATTAAATCTTGGGGGCAGGCAGATATTCTGTCTTGGCAAATGTTTAGAGAAAGAGGTATTTTTCCAAGCCAAAGGAAGCAGTCCTATTACTTATGCATGTAAGCTTGTATTCATGCATGCATTTATTTATTAACCTATTCCTTCATTTAACAAATTAATTAATTAGATAGGGTGGGTTTGGTATTATAAAGGTCAGGAAGTGATGTTTGAGCACGGTTCTGAAGGCATTTTAAAGTAATTATTACATACTGTGAACTGTTGAAAATATAAAAGCAGATGAGAAATGGTCCTTGTCTAGAATAAACTTAGAGGTCCAGTTTCTTTTGGCTGCACAACCCATCTTAAAATGATTAGTTTGAAAAGTCCCCCAAATGATTTCTTGGCAATGAGTTGTGGAAGCTCTAACTGAGCCTTTAGTCAGGTAATCCTTCCTAATAAGCAACCCAATAATTTTTTGCTTTTTGAAATTGTCTAGACCAGGGGTTGGCATACTTTTCTGTAGGAACAAGATAGTATTTCACCCTTTGTGGGCCATATGATCTTAGCTGCAACGACTCAACTCTACTGGAGTGATGTGAAAGTGGCCATAGACCATATACAAATGAATGGGACTGGCTGAGTTCCAGTAAGAGTTTATTTACAGAAACAGATGGCAGGCCAGATTTGACCTATGGGCTGCACTTCGCGGACCCCTGGAGCTTTCATATATAGCCTCTAGTGTTGTTCTCTTATTTTTCTTTAATTTTAAAGACCATTTATGCCCCAATCAGTAGAATTCAGTAAGCCAAGCCTGCTGTGTGTTGAGGCATGTGTGAAGTAGCTATTTTTTAAGATAATCACAGGAGCTAATTTTCTATTCCGTGTATAATTCAGGCTTGTTTCTATAAATACTGAAATAAAAAGAAAAATCTCTATCAGTTTTTTTTTCACTTTTTAGAAAATTTTTATTTTAATTTTTTAAAAACATCTTTATTGGAGTATAATTGCTTTACGATGGTGTGTTAGTTTCTGCTTTATAACAAAGTGAATCAGCTATACACATACATATATCCCCATATCTCCTCCCTCTTGTGTCTCCCTCCCTCCCATCCTCCCTATCCCACCCCTCTAGGTGGTCAAAAAGCACCGAGCTGATCTCCCTGTGCTATGTGGCTGCTTCCCACTAGCTATCTATTTTATGTTTGGTAGTGTATATATGTCCATGCCATATCTATATCAGTTTTGATCATAAATACTATCTCTAATTTAGGACTAAGTAACGTACATTTTTCCTCTTTAATTCCAGGGAACTGAAAGAAGCCCAGCAGGCCCAGTCCCCCAAGGAATGCCACAGTGTCCCTGGGGTCTCTGGGACCCCCACGGGATCAAGAAGCACCAAACGCCTGGTGGGAGGAAAGAGTGCCAAGTCTTCAAGCTTCACCTGGGGGCAGTCTTCCCCATAAGAACTCCTTTCACACCAACTCACCTTTTATCCCCCAAATAGATACCGACTGTGTCAACCTTTCTCTTGTAAAGGAAGAAACTAACAGCCTTGGGTGCCCAAAGATTTCAAAAGTCACTCCTAATTTAGCATTTTCAGCCAAGATCCTACAGCTATCAAGACTTCCTAGCAGCAATGGTCATAGGTATTATCATTGGTAGCCATTTCTCTTCTCTCTTGCTACATTCCTAACACCACCTGTCAACAATTCATTCACTTCTCAGATTTGTTGGTGCACAACGGGAAAGCATGGACCTCTGAACTGAAAGCAGCCCTTTGTGCAGCCTGTGGGCTATGAGGCTGCCTACCTACCTATCAAGGATCCCAGGGACTCTCCGGGCAAACAGAAAGGAATTCAATTTGGTTTTGAGTTGAGGTAACAGCTTACAAGAAAGTGTGCCTGGATTTCAACAACATTTCCCAGGTTAGATGAATTTATTCCTCAAGGAATTTTCAGCCACTTTGAGCAAGTAGTTTTCCTACTGCATTCTCTGAATGGAGCCAACCCCTTTCTCTGATGTTGTACTTATTAAGTTAATGACTTCACCACCATATGAGGTGGGTAGAAATAAGACTCTACATAACTTCAAATTTCTGAGCTGGCTATGAACTTGTGGAACAAAGCCACTGGGTAGAGGGTTCAGGGGAAATTTGATGTGGTTTGTTGTCCCGCAATCTATTTGCTTTGAGCCTCTTGTAACTGTTATAACTGGTTTTGATTCTTGGCTGTCACCAATTTCTCCTTGATTTTAACAGAAGTTGGCTTTGCTTCCTGTGATTTAACTTATTTTATCCAAATCCTTTACTCTGTATATATATTTTTAAAGGACTAGAATGTTTGTAAATAAAGGTTTTTATCTTGTCCAAAGCCAAATATGAGTAAAGCACTCGTCTTTATAAATATGCAACTAACAAAGAATACGAAATTTATGTTGGAAACCATGAGTAGGAGAGAGAATCCAATAGGCTGGTACTAACAGGTCTTGGCTTTAAGGCCCAGCTTCACGGCCCTAAAAGCTAATAATGGCCAAGCTATGATACAAAATAATGTTGGTCGTAAAGGCATTTGAGAACTCCTAGTTGTGTCATATTGATGACGTTAGCCTCTTCATGGCTTGTAGGCTTTTTGGCTGCCTTGTTTTCTTCTTTTCCCTTAATTTTTAAAAGCAAATTAAGAAGGTTTTAAAATTGAATGAATCGGGCTTCCCTGGTGGCGCAGTGGTTGAGAGTCCGCCTGACGATGCAGGGGACACTGGTTCGTGCCCCGGTCCGGGAGGATCCCACATGCTGCGGAGCGGCTGGGCCCGTGAGCCATGGCCACTGGGCCTGTGCGTCTGGAGCCTGTGCTCCGCAACGGGAGAGGCCACAACAGTGAGAGGCCCGCATACCGCAAAAAAATAAAATAAAATTGAATAAATCATTGAACAAACCATCACATCGTTCTTCTGTTTTGGAGTAGCAATTTCTTCCATGCAATTAAGTGGGGTATAGTGCTCTGTATTGCCCATTGACATTTTAAAAAATGAGTCTTCATTCAGGTTTTTTTTTCCCTTGTACTCTTATGTATTTTTTTTAATTTTAATTTTTTATATTGGAGTATAGTTGATTATTCAGGTTTTAAAACTGAGTTAATTTATCTCTTGCCTCCCTGACACCAGCCATGTCCCTTGCGGGACAGTGCTGCAAGGTCAACCACACTTTACGATTTATAAGCAGGTATATTATTAAGAGTATGCAATGTATAGCCCACAATTCTGTGGTTACACTTTTCTTCTCAGGCATTGACAACTACTATTAGGGCCTACGACCCCTTCTCTACCACGTCCCTCAAAGATTGTTCTAGCACCTGAATGGACCCGATGCCAGACTGTTGGTTTCTCTCCATTTCTCTCTGCTGGGCTCCACGGTAGCAGGAAGTCACCAAAAGAGCAGGCAGCTGCACAGACGCTGAGTGTGAGAGGGACTGGATCCTCAATGGGTTCGGAATTTACTCCCTTCCATTTCAGTTGGAAGTTGACCCCTGGCCTCAGTGAGAAACTCCATCCTCAGTCATGAAGTTCTGTTTCTTAAACATGAACACTGACGTTAAGGCGCCAACAGACAATCTTGAGTTAACGAAATCTTATAAAGAAATACTACTGTGCTTTACTAAGCTCTAACACATCTACCAATTTATAGAAGCTATTTATCTAAAACTGTAGAAAGATGAACACTGAAAGATAAATGTCAACATTTCAGCCTGGACAGTTAGATATCTTAAAAATCTCTGTATGAACCATACTGTCAACCTTGAATTGCATAAAAACTGTCAGGTTGAGTTTTTTAAAAAATTTAACAAAATGCAAATCAAAACTACAATGAGGTATCACCTCACACCAGTTAGAATGGGTATCATCAGAAAATCTACAAACAACAAATGCTGGAGAGGGTGTGGAGAAAAGGGAACTCTCTTGCACTGTTGGTGGGAATGTAAACTGATTCAGCCACTATGGAGAACAGTATGGAGCATCCTTAAAAAACTAAAAATAGAACTATCATACGAACCAGCAATCCCACTACTGGGCATATACCCTGAGAAAACCATAATTCAAAAAGACACATGCACCCCAATTTTCATTGCAGCACTATTTACAATAGCCAGGTCGTGGAAGCAACCTAAATGCCCATCGACAGATGAATGGATAAAGAAGGTATGGTACATATATACAATGGAATATTACTCAGCCCCAAAAAGGAACGAAATTGGGTCATTTGTAGAGACGTAGATGGATCTAGAGACTGTCATACAGAGTGAAGTAAGTCAGAAAGAGAAAAACAAATATCGTATATTAATGCATATATGTGGAACCTAGAAAAATGGTACAGATGAACTGGTTTGCAGGGCAGAAATAGACAGAGATGTAGAGAACAAACATGGACACCAAAGGGGGAAAATGGTGGGGATGGTGGTGGTGGTGTGATGAATTGGGAGATTGGGATTGACATGTATACACTGATGTGTATAAAATGGATAACTAATAAGAACCTGCTGTATAAAAAAATAAATAAAATAAAATTCAAAAAAAATTTAACAAAAAAATAGCCATAGTAACTATGGAGTATTGCTAAAATTGCTTTTGAATCAATGTAAAATGTGATAGTAATCAGTTTAAGTAATAAGTGCTGTAATTTTCCAATAGTTATGAGGCTTGAGGAAAAATTGATTTAAAAGCAAAGTGAAAACTTGATTAAAATATCTAAAAAATGTTCTTCTACAGCACTGAAATTGTCCAAAGCTTCCTATCTGTGAGAAAGCATTGCCAACCCTGGTCTCTACCACTTGATGCCTATAGCTGAGACTTTTTTTAATTTAGGGGGGAAAAAAGGCAAGGCCAGTGCTCGCTTTGGCAGCACATATACTAAAATTGGAGCGGTACAGAGAAGATTAGCATGGCCCCTGTGCAAGGATGACACGCAAATTCGTGAAGCGTTCCATATTTTTAGCAAATATGCTTTCACAGCACACCGTGTGTGTATGTAAAGATAAGTATTTAATTCTTACTGTTCACTTTTCACTGACAAAGGAAAAAAAGAAAAAACTACAGAAACTGTGGTACAACCTTACATGCTGTTCGGGTCCTAGTTGTACCCACCTTTGGCCAGTGACATAGCTACTCAAGAAACCTTCCCAACAGAGTACAACAGGGTGAGAATCTGAAATCACTTCCGATATCCCCTACTAGATATTGACTGTTATATCAAGTAGTAAGTGATAAAACATTTAATTGACAATGAGTATAACTGTGGACGACTTCTGATTTTGTTTTTAATTCTGTGGATTGTGTTTAAACAATTCCAATGTATGTTCCTGATTTTGAGATACTAAGTGGTATCGCACAGTTGTCACTTTATCGAATGTGTACAACAGTTCCATGAAGTTTATAATGCACACCCTTGTATAGCTGCAGGTGCTAGAATTAAAATTGATCTGTTATCATAAGGAAAAAAAAAGGCAAGGCCAAAGATAACTTTGTGGACTTGGGCATATAGACGTGGCTCTTTCTCAGCAACCTAAATGCCCATCGACAGATGAATGGATAAAGAAGGTATGGTACATATATACAATGGAATATTACTCAGCCCCAAAAAGGAACGAAATTGGGTCATTTGTAGAGACGTAGATGGATCTAGAGACTGTCATACAGAGTGAAGTAAGTCAGAAAGAGAAAAACAAATATCGTATATTAATGCATATATGTGGAACCTAGAAAAATGGTACAGATGAACTGGTTTGCAGGGCAGAAATAGACAGAGATGTAAAGGATGAAAGCCCTGAATTATTTTGTAATAGGATTTGTAAAGGATGAAAGCCCTGAATTATTCCACTGTTGCCAGGGGTAATTGTAACTGATTAAAGCCATGATGCTTTCACCACTTCTCAGCATTGGGAAGGTACTTTCTGGGTCTGTGGATGAACTACAGAAAGTTTATGATTATGTTAGAGCGTGTGCAGGTATATGCACACCATGAAGAGGTTTCAGGAATTCCTCACCAAAATGCAAATTGTAGATTCTTGTAAAAGTGGTATGTTTAATTAAAAAATACATTTCAGCTACTCTTCTAGATTCTTTTTCTTTTTTTAATTTTCTAATTTCAGGCCTATTTGAGTATCCTTCTAGGTTCTATTTCTCCGTTCTGGCCTGTGGCCTGTTCTTGTTTAAAGCATAATTGCCAACTGGATATTCACAACAAAGTCCCTATTCTCTAAGAGCTCACAATCAATGGGGAAGAGGAGGCACCTTCATGGGCATTTAAATTCTAATACAAGATAGACTGAGTGTGTAAAGAAAGTGAAATGGGAGAACAAAGGAAAGACGATTTGAGTAGAGAATTTTGAAAGTATGTGGAAAGGACATTTCTGATGCTGAAGAGTTTGTCAGCAATGCTGAAGTATTTGTCATATTGTGAAGGAAGATCTATCTGATGACAGAAGAAAATGTTTTAACTCTGTTCTTCCATGACATTATACATCTTAATATGTTTTTCTTTGTCAAAGAAAACAGCACTTGCAACTTTCTCCAGCCAACAGTTTAAGGAGAACGTGTATTGGTAACTCCTGTCTGAGAGAGAATTCAGATTAGCCCAGATTCTCCACTGAGATGTTATTCATAAGGTTATAAAAGTTTGCCAAAGGTGTGTCTATTTGCATGGTGCTTTCTGCTTACCCCAGAGTGTTTGTGAACAGAAAGAAAGAGGGAGAGATCTGTGGCCTAATGAAGATAGAACTTTTGGGGCCAAGTGATTGGATATGGATGAACAGATGTAGGTGATCAGTGAGATGTGTCAAAGATGATTCCAAACTTCAAGTCTGGGAGAATCTTGGTACCATTAGAACAAACAAGGAGCTTAGAAGGGGGAAACTGGCTTTGAAGGAAAGGGTGAATTTGGTTTTTCACTTGACTCAACAGCTCAAGTGGAAATAGGACTTTTAAATAGGAAATCATCAGAGGGTATGTTACAGTAGTAACACAGTGGAGTGTGGGATGATTAATGCCTGTGCAAGACCTGAAGGCAGCATAACATGGTATGTTTCCAGGACTAAACATCTTGAAGGTGGAAGTAAAACAGAGGTAAGCGTCAATAAATATACCAAGTAGTAAGTCATACTCTTAAGAGTGAGTTAGGGTATGTGTTGGAAACCACGTGAAGTAGTTCGTGTTTTTTCCTTTTAGGGCAAGAATGGGCCATTGAAAGGTTTTAAGTAGGGTCCTGAGGAGGAGATTTGCTTATTAGAATGATGTGGAGGGTACCTTTTTTAGAAGCTGGACAGTGCCAGGACCAGGTAGATGGACAGGCCTGGTGAGGCTCCCTCTGGCCTGTATTCTGCAGCCTATGGGCCTCTAATCCCCTTTTCCTTACCAAGGACAGGATTAGGGGGAACAAGACAAAATTTAAGGGGGGCCAACAAACCCAGCATTCAAGATTAATGCTACTTTAATGCAATAATTTTAAGATATTAAAATTAATGAAAAATCCACAATTAACAAAATATCAGAATTCTAAATAAAGGCAAGTTCAGTAAGCAGAAGTTAATGCCACTTCCTCAGGAAGAATGATCAGGCATGGCAACTCTTGCAATTGGAAATAAAGTAAGCAAAGAAGTAGATTATGAAAATACTGTCAGTCAGTTTACTTCTATTAAAGCCAGGAAGGTAAAATGATGTTTTTGGTAAAAGCAAAATATTTAAACTTAAAGCAACGTTGTTAGTTTTAATACACCTAATTTTCAGATGTTCAATATTTCTTCAAGTACTTTAATGTTCTTGGAAAGTTTTTTTTAAATACATAAAAACTTGTATATAGGGGCACACGTTTTTCCTGGTGCCTTAGGATCCTATCTGGCTCAGATACTGTATTTAATAAAATTTTTCATATTTTATTCACGAATTTTTTGCCTTAATTCTGACTTTTGAAAACATTGCATTACCATTTATTTTGATTCCCATCTTTTTGGTGACCCTTAAATTTTGCGCTTTCGGCTCTTTCTCTACTTTTTCCGTTTTTTGTTTGTTTTTGTTGTTGTTTTGTTTTTATCTTCTTGCTTTTGGAGGCCTGAACCTTTCTAGTTTTTTCCAGAGGCGCAGCTAGCCTTTGTTTGGTCCACCCTGCCGAGTCCCAGGCCGGGAACCTCTTCAAATAGTAATTTCATTTCGCTACAAACTTGCAAATAGGTTAACTGAACCACTTGGCGGCGTCGACTCATTCGCTCCCGCCCAGAAGGAAGCTCTCGGAACTACCGCGTTAAGGGGGCGTGTTTCCCGCGGCGCCGGCCGGCCTCATTTCTACGACGCACGCAGCGGGATTTCCGTTTCCTCCTTCTTCTCGCGAGTCTTGCGTCCCAGCAGCAACCGGAAATGGGTTCCTGCCTGGAAGCTGTCTGAGGCTGAGCTTCGGGTGAGGGAGGGAGAAGGGGCGGAAGGCTTTGCATAGGTCCTGGAGGCGGTACTGTGTCGGTGTGTGAACCTTGTCTTCTCCCTCGCGCAGAGGACTCCGTGGTTTCGTCGCCCCTCCCAATTCCTTTACGTTGTTGGTTGGGAGCGTCATCTTGGAGAAGGGGCCCCCGCACATCTCGGCGGTGAGGCGGCGAAGCCCAGGGATCTCCTTGGTCTTTGGTGACGGGGCTGGAGGAGGTAGTTTTTACGGCCACACGTTTCAGATTGAAGCCCCGTGCTAACATTTTAATATTTATTGAGCCCTTAGTATGTCTTAGGAGCTGTTTTAGGGGTATTGGGTGTAACAGTGAATAAGTCCGACAGAAGTCCCTGCCCGAAGGGAACTTGCATTTGAATCAAATTTGAGAAGACAATGGAACGGAAATGAGGATAGAATCAGGATTTTTTGGTGTGGGTTGGAGGAGGAGGAAGTTAAGGGGGATCAGAGAGGCATGAAAGTGCGAGAGGAGCTTTCTGGGAGCAGGAGGGAGTCCTTCCCGTCCCCTGTGCAGGGCTGCTGATGCGATACGGTCTAAAGGTGGGTTGCGTAAAAGTCGTGGATGCAGTTAGGCACTTAGGACTCAGTGAATTCATATTCTTGCTGTAGGGCTTAATTGATGTCTTTTTTCTTCAGGAAAAGATTAAAGGTTAGATTGTAAGAAAAGGAAATAGAAGCCATGTTTCGAAGACCTGTAGTGCAGGTAATCACTTCTTTGTATTAGTGTTGGGGTGTGTTACTATAAGCCACAGTGATCAAATTTCTTTAGGCTTTTGCCTGCAGAGGCAAAAGTCCTTTGAGCCCACACACCTTGGTGTACTTATTTGACACGAGGGCTGGGGACAGATTTTACTTGGGTAAATAATGTTCACTAAAGCAAAACGAAACTTCTCTAGTGTGTTCACATATATAATGGGAATAATTACTTTTAAAAACATGTGCTGCTTGCACGTAGATCAGTTAGAGAGCACTGAAGGTCGTTGTTGATCTGCAGACTATGAGAACCGTTGTTCCAGCTTTTTAAAATTACTATATTTGTAATAAGACAAGTGGTTTCTTTTCTGACCACGTGCCTCATGTGTTGTCAGCCTGCCTCCCCACCCCGCCCTGCAGCAGGTGAGGTCTCAGCATCACCACGTTTACCAGGTCCAGGATTGCTTCTCATGTCACCCAGTCAGACTCCTCCCCTGATCTCCTCAGTCAGCCTCGCCAGCCTTGAGCCAGCCTAGACCCCTTTTTGCTCGCTTAAGCTCATCTGGGCACCAAGTGCTATAGATTCTCCTTTAGAACACCTCTCGCACTCATCTTGTGAAGATAAGGAAGAAGCAATTCCTCTGTGAAACCTGTTCATATTTCCCCCGCTCTGCTGTAGAGTTGGCCCTATATTCTTGCATCCGTACTAACTTATACATACTTTGGAAACGTATACTTTTTCATGTGTTGAAACGTGAAGCATGGAAAAGCTATTCCTGTCTTAATACGCGATTCTACAGTGTTACGGTATCTTTAAAGCTGTGTATAAAAGAGTTAAATGTTTAATTTAAAAAAGTATCCCAGTTAAATTAATTCTTTCCCCATTTCTGCTCCTCCGGTAGGTCTTGATTTTTGTGTGCCCCAGTGAGGCAAACTGTCGTTCCATGAAACTTAGGAGCTCTGTCTCATCTGAGCACTCAGATTAGCACCTTTCTGGAATCACGACACAGGTAGCAGTTAGCAGTTTGATCTTTAATATGTTGTAACTCACATTTTTATTTTCTTACCCACTCTCTGCTCCCAAACATAGCGCCAGGATTCCATAGCCAGAAGTACCACCCCCGGAGTGGGTATTGTTTTAATTGGTCGCTTATTAACAGTGCCACCACTTGACACATGTTTCTCTGATGTAATGTTTAGCTCTCTGAACCCAGTGATGTTCCCAGTGATGTTCCCAGTGATGTGTCCTCATATCTTTGCAGTAGCCCTTACACAGAATGTCCTTAAAGAGGCAGCAGAGGGCACTGGGAAAAGCAGCAGCCTTGGGGTCAGACGGCCCTGGGATCTCGGCGTGACTTGCCACTTACTTCCTGTAGGATTTTGGGCAAGTTACTCTGTCTCTTTGAACTTCATTTTTCTCTTCTATAAAGTGGTGGTGATTTTACATAGTTTATAGATTTCGTCTGAGGAATAATTGATGAGAGGTAAAGCAGTTAGCGGGTACTCAGCAATGATAGCTGTTGTTATTGAGTGCTGCTGTTACATGGCAGTGATTCCCTTTGTCTGACAGACCGATTTGGGCAGGCATATCTTTGCACTTTATCAAAGAATCATGTTTGTTTATCTTAGACTTTTTTCTTTGGTCTGTCGAAAGCATGACTTTTTCCAACATGTATTTATTTACCTTTTGTGTACAAACACAGAGGCACCGTAATCAGGAAGATTGCCACAAAAGAAGCGGGAGAGGACTGTAAATGAACTCTCTTGGGTATACTGTGTAGTACCTCCTGTGTACCTGTGGGCTTCTGCAGTAGGCTGCCCTTAAGTGTTTGCATGGTCCTCCTGGCTCTGTGTGATGGGCACACCTCTTGTCTTGGGTGGATGTGTGCCATAGGAGCTGCTGACTAGATGGTGACCACGTGTGAATGGGTCTTCTGTTGGTATTTGCCTTTCCCCCCGGATTAAAGCTGTTTTACTTCTTTGTTCCACTTTAGGTCCTTCATCAGTTTGTAAGACATGAGTCTGAAATAGCTGGCAGTTTGGTTCTCGAAAGATGTAAGTAGCAGCTGATTTCCAAGTTTAAAGCGTGTTATTTATAGCAGTATGCTGATATTCTCAGTGTTGCACAAGAGGTGTATTCGTTGGGTTATAATCTATTAATCGTCACGCTCTTGACTCATATTTGCCTCCCAGATCTTGGCCTTGCCCCACCAGGCTGCAGGGCTCCTGTGAATTGGGCCCTTCTTCCTTTACCAGTCAGTTTTTACTCACTCTTGTTGTCACTTTCCTGCCAAAGAATTTTCTTGAGTCCTATTTGGTTATCTAAGTCTTCCAAGGGTATGTGCCGTTTGGCTGAAGAAGTGAATGTTTGTGAAAGCTGTTGTTTCACAGAAATAGTCCCTTGTATTTATAAAGATATTCAGATTTGTTCTTTTAACTCTACAGACAGTTTAAAGAAGTTTCTTTAGGTATTTAAAAGAAGAATTTAGATAAAGAGCTTAACGTTTGTTTTGTGGGGCTACTTCTTCTGAATATTTTCTCCTTTCTTGCCAATCTTCTTTTTCCCTCCCAACCTCTGTCTATTTTCCCCTTCAGCTTACTTTCAAACCTTCTAGAACTTGGGTTTTGCTTAATGCCAAGACTGAAGTCGGAGTAGTGTTTGTAGCTGTTCCTCCCTGGACATTTCTCTCAGTCTCGTTTTATCTACACATTGCCTTTCAGTCTTTTTCTTTCTGACTTACTTCACTCTGTATGACAGACTCTAGGTCTATCCATCTCATTACAAATAACTCAATTTCATTTCTTTTTAAGGCTGAGTAATATTCCATTGTGTATATGTGCCGGGCTCTTAATTTTATCAGCAGTAAATAGACATTATTTATTGTGAATTACCTAATTAGATACTTTTAGAAAGGACCTTCTCTAATTCTTTTCTGCTCTTTCGGAAATTGTGGATTGGTTTTGCTGGGACATGTTGTCCTTTGGCACTTGTCTTTTGCATTTGTAACCACATTCCCTATTGTGATTTAGGTGATGTCAGTCAAAAGACAACGTGGCACAGAATTTCAGTATTCCGACCAGGCCTGAGAGATGTGGCATATCAGTATGTGAAAAAGGGGTAAGTTGAGGAAGGAAGGATCTTACAGATTGAATGGTTTAAAACAGGGGTCCCCAACCTCCGGGCCACGGACCGGTCCCGGTCCACGGCCTGTTAGGCCCTGGGCCGCACAGCGGGAGGTGAGCGGTGGGCGAGCAGCGAAGCTTCACCTGCCGCTGCCCATGGCCCGCGTTACCGCCC
>NW_020174578.1:2448836-2456552 GCF_003031525.2 Neophocaena asiaeorientalis asiaeorientalis | reverse complement strand
CACCCCCCCACACCCCCTCCACCCCCGTCCATGGAAAAGTTGTCTCCACGAAACCGGTCCCTGGTGCCAGAAAGGTTGGGGACCGCTGGTTTAAGAAACTGGTAACGTGTTCTTATGGACTGCGTAGCTCCTTTATTTATGTAGTACCACTAATTACTCTGTTTTAACCCAAGAGGTATTCATGCAATGCTTAATGCTATAAACATAGCGCATTGCCATATGTGACTAATTTAAAGGTTTTAACATGGTTTAGCCTTTTAAGAACTTATAATTTAGGGCAAAGAGGATGTGTACTTAAATGGAGCTGATGAGGTAAGAGAGAAGGCAATGGGTACCGAGTACCATGTGAGCAAGTGCCTGCATGGCCAGCGATCCTGAAGGCAGATGTCTTGCCTGTTGGCATCACACGATGGCCTAACAGAGGGTCTGGAATGTCGGAAGCCTGACCCAGTGAGGTATTATGGGAATATTCACAGCAGTTATTTCATATTTGATAATTTTATGTAAACTTAGTAGTTCCCTTTTGGAATGCTTGGATTGATTACGTATAAAAAGTATCTTTTCCAAACCCACAGAAGGACAAGAGGATGTGTTTAACAGCAGTTGTAGTCATAGTATGTTTAGAAATGTACTTGTTTTATAGAAATAAAACATTTCATGTAAAATAATTTCAGCAGTAACTAAAATTTCTATTTTTTTAAAATAAGTGCATACCTTTTCTTCATATATACCTCTGTTGTCATGTATGTATGATATGTGTGTATATACGCATATAAACACAGGAAATTTCAAGGAAAATGTCTATATGCAATTTCCCCTACTGATTGGTGAATCTGTGTGACTGTTCCCTTTGGCACCCAGTCATTTTACCAGTCTTGTCTATGTTCTGTATTGTACATTTTTGGTGGTGTTAGACTCTGAAAATTGGTGTCATTATGGCCATTTTCTGCTCTTTGAAATCAGAGTTACAGTTGTCTTCTAGTTCAGCCTTCTAGAGAGTACAGCATAGTCTTAGTAATTAACTCTGAGTGAAATACTAAAGCTGAAAATTTTGCATTTTAGTAATCTAAGTCTTTTGAGAGTAAGTTTATGAACCTTAATATAGAAAGGAACTAACTAAAAAATAAATGAAAAAATCAACAAATCTGTTAGAGAATCCAAAATCAGCGGTGACAGAAAATAACACATTGGAAATTAACCATAGAGATTTAAAGGATGCCGCTAGGTTGCTCTTCATGGTCTTAAGGTTGCTTTTTCATAAGGACCACAGTTTGCTCATGGATGAAAACATTGTCCTTTTTCCTAGGTGTGGCAAGTCTGTGCACATTCGGTTTCACTACTTTTTCTTTTTGGCTGTACCACGTGGCTTGTGGGATCTCAGTTCCCTCACCAGGGATTGAACCTGGGCCCTGGCAGTGAAAGCCTGGAATCCTAGAGCTAGCCTTCCTTAGGAATCCACTAGGCCACAAGGGAACTCTCTGTTTCAGTACTCTTAATTCTGAATTTTGAGAAGTGGTAGCAAAAATGAGGTTCTGTATGATTATCTGTTTCATCCTTAATGTATACTTACCCTCTCTAACCTGACTCTCTCCTGTAAAGTACATTAGAATCTCCAGACTAAAAACTGTAAATTTTATTTATATCAGGTCTCGAATTTATGTGGAAGGGAAAGTAGACTATGGTGAATATATGGATAAAAATAATGTGAGACGACAAGCAACAACAATTATAGCTGGTAAGGCTCTTGTGATAATAGCTATTCTGTTTTTTTTTTTTTTTCTCCTTTCCGTTTTTGAAAGCTTGGCTGTGTTGTAACTTTACCTGAGGCTGTTAGTACTGATGCCAATGGGATTGTAAGGCACTTCACCAGGAGAATTCCAAGTGAGGTTTGTGGGCTTGCTCCAGGTTTCTACATTTATCTCTTCCTTTAGAAAATTATCTCTGTACTCACAGTTTTAGTTCACAAGTAACTTATCAGTTGAACTGTCTATGCCAGTACTTACTATTTGGACTTAGAAAACCTTTAGTGTTTTTGAAGGACATGGCCTAAACAGGGAAAAGCATGTGTTGAGACAGAGTTATACTAAAGTGAGTGGCGTTAGACATTTGTGCAGATTTGTTCAGAACCTGTTTGGTACTTAACATGATGATTTTGTTTTAAATTCCTTTTGTTCTCATTAAACAAAATACAAAACAACATAGAAAAGATGGACACATGGAAGCTTCAGGAAGTTAAGAAGATATCCTCTAGAGCAGAGTTTTCAAACTTTTCTGAAAATTCTACAAGAATTTTGAAAATAATATACCCCTGTGGACATGTTTAAGTCGACATTAAATTTTTTTAATATAAAGTTATGTTACTCTTAAAGGTATTAATGGATCTAAATATTATAGCTATTTGGTATCCATCATCATTAAAAAAGATACAAACTCCTCAACATTTGGAAATTTTACATTATTCCCTTTTCTCTGAACTTGTTTTTCAATTTCATTTTCTCCTCAGAAGTGTACCTTAACATTGTATAGTCAAGACTCTTGTCATTCATTCAATTAACTGTAACAAAAGTACATGCATAAATAGAAATTTAAAAATATTAAAAGAAATTCTGCAACAGTAGAGCTCTAAATGTTAGGTTTCTCCTTGAATTGGGTTATCATTACAGTTGTTTTTAGAACATGATTGACCAAAACAACTTTAGTATATATGTATACAAACTAAAATTTTATTGAAAATGTATCTTAATGAGATAGATGATGCATTTTTTGCCTTTTGGATAAATTGCTAAAAAAGTATTCATTCTGTTTTCTTGTTTTTTATCAATATAAAAAGTGAGAAACCTTGTTTTGATAAATAAGTAGATGGGAATAAAAGAACTTTTATTATAGTAGTATCTCAATATTTATGAACTTCTGAGGTATGCCCAAATTAGATATCATTTAAAAATTAATTTTTTTATTATGGAAAATGTCAAACATACACAAAAGGAGAGAGAATAGTAAGAAACGAAAACTCCCATCATGCAGCTTTAACAATTATCAACAGATGGCCAATATTATTTCATCTATGACCCAGCCCCCTTTTCCCCCACCTGGATTATTTTGAGGGAATCTCAGACATTATATCATCCATAAATATTTCAGTAGGTATCTCTGAAAGATAGATTCCTTTTTAAAACATAACTATAGTGCTATTATCACACCTAATATTAAGAAATTATTGTAAAAATTTTTTTACCAGATGTCGTAGTATTGAAATTTCTTTGACTGCTTCATAAATACCAGTCCATACATCATATTACATGGTTTATATGTATCTTAAGTGTCTCTTATTTTCTTTTTTTAAACAACAGAAATGAATTTTCGCACAATTCTGGAGGCGAAAAGTCTGACAACTGTCTCCTAATTGACAGATTTTTCTCTTATCTTTCTCTTTTCACTTGCTCCAGAGTTTGTCTTAACTACTGTGCCATATGGATAAATTATAATTTGTTGTAAATAATAATCGTATATTTTCTTACTGGTTTCTTTGAAAGTATACTGACCTTGATAACTTAGATGAGGTTTTTTCTGACTGGTTTGCTTTCATAATTCTTGAGTGTTGTGACAGTAAATTACTTCCTGCCTGCCCTGTTCCTCCTTGGGTCAAGCCTCCAGACGTATCTACCTATTCAAAAATTTTTTTCTAGACCTGTATATGGTATAGAACTACCCCTGTGATTTCAGCAGTGGAAGATCAAGCTTTCTCATAAAATAATTGACAGTTTAAAATCTATTGATCATGTATTTATGAAGCATTCAACACTTTCATATTCCACTGTAAACCTATTGTGAGGGCTGATTTTGGTTTGTGTGAATTGTTATAAACCAGGCCAAACAGAAGCATTTCAAATTATCAGCCTTTTTTTTTTCTTGTCACCAGTATTCACTAGCATGAATGATTAAGCAGTTAACATAGGTTTATGGCTAATAGTAAAATTGAACAGGTCTTTAGTGACATTAGAATGGAAGAGAATAGAGTTTTAATTTGGCTTATCTGTTTTATAGGCCATATTTTTTTCTCCTTTGGATCAATGTAGCTTAAAAATAACCACCAGCAGGTGGCACGCTTGTCTTTTTTACACAGTGATGTCAATTCTGATAATCTCTTATACTAACCATTCTGTTCCAAAACATTCTAGTTTTAGAAGACTACAGTCGTCAACAAATATTCAATTACTATATAACAGCCGTTTTTGAATAATTCTGAAGTTTTAAGAATGTAGATCTTTCGGTGTTACACGGGAGATACTACTTCTTTTCCTTTGCTTGTCTTAAACTAACTCTTTCTACACAATATTTTAAGAGCAATGTCTGATGTTTTTGGATAAAAATGTTCTCTGTGAAATACTGATAGTAAAAATTTTCTCAAGAGTGAATATATAAAACTCATTCTGTTCTAAAATTTAAAAATAAAATGTGTTCTGTATAAGTGTTCAGACTTAAAAAACATAAATAAGTCTGTCTGTGCGATGGGGCCGTTTGTTGAACCCTGTCCTTCCTCCATCCCTCCGGCCTGTGGACTGTGTTGCCGGGATCCTTTTCTCTGTGAGGATGTGCTCCCCGGTTTAATGGCATCTGTCTGAGCACTGCAAGCATCAGAATTTGTGACTAGCGCTTCTGTAGAAAGTTATCACTGAGAAGACCTTAGCTATCTTCAGGGAAGATGAGAAGTATCCCACCTTTTCTCACAAGGTCTGAGCTGTTGATCAACGGTTGAAGCCCAGCTTTTAGCTCCATTATGCCTATTGTATATACCTCTCAAGGACATAGCAAGCAATATAGCAAGAACATAATATTTTGAGAATTTGTCTAAAGTCTTTTCAGTGAATAGCACTAAAATATGTATGTGGTAGAGGGGAATGATTAAATGAGATGGAGGAAGCATTCTGAAAATAACATTTATGCTTTGGCTTCTTTACAGATAACATTATATTTCTGAGTGACCAGACGAAAGAGAAGGCATAGAATGGACGATTCTTCTTTGGCCATTGTTTGGTACAGTCTCGTTTCCAAATCTTGATAGTCTTTATAGTTTCTGAAGACAAGAATTAAAATACTCTATGTAAAATGAGTGATAATATTTTTCCTGACTGCTGTTCTCCTTCCCCTTTTCGTGTCATGAACCTTGGTAGCTCCTGTATGTTATGGCATTCACTAGTTTTTTATTCTTTAAGAGACAGTTTCTGTGTATAAGTATACAAGATAGTGAACTGTTAGGGTCATCCGTGTTGTGGCAGAGGGATAACTGCCCTTTCGGAAGCTCCCCCCCTTTTTGTGCACACTTGTATTATAGTATTGATTTAGCTACTCAGTGTTTATTGAGCATTGCTGTACGTCATACATTTATCCCATGGTTGTAAATACAGATTTCCTTATCTCTTTGGTGTATAGACTAGAAGGCAAGAACTGTATCTTCTTTATGTACCTGCATCTTAACCATTGCTTGGCACAGAATAGGCAATAAATGTTGACACATGAATGATCCCAATGGGATATTAAGCTTTAGCCTAAATTGTAGGGGCTTGCTGAACAGTGCTTAATATCTAATCTAAATAGCTTCAAGATGAACCTACATGGGGCTTCCCTGGTGGCGCAGTGGTTGAGAGCCCGCCTGCCGATGCAGGGGACACGGGTTCATGCCCCGGTCCGGGAAGATCCCACATGCCGCAGAGCGGCTGGGCCCCTGAGCCATGGCCGCTAAGCCTGCGTGTCCGGAGCCTGTGCTCCGCAATGGGAGAGGCCACAACAGTGAGAGGCCCGCGTACAGCAAAAAAAAAAAAAAAGATGAACCTACATTCTTCACGTCTTCTGTTTTTGGACAATTTCACTAGTAGCATTTGTGAAACAGAGTTTACTAGCAGTAAAGTCCTAAAGTATAACTAGGGATGAAGTAGTCCATCTCCAGGTGATGACATAGGCTCTGGTTTCACTATTTTCTATCTTTCTAAACCCCATTCTCTGTCCTTTTAGTCTCATACAGACTCTCAGGGGAGTCCCTGCCTCTCCAGGTTAGCGCCCCAGGTATGACATTTTCCTCTTATTTTTCTACATGGTCTCTTGTTGTACATACTGTGTACAATTGTGTATGCACAGTTACCTTTATTATAAGATTCTGACAGAGTACTAGTAATTTACTAGTAAAGATTACATAAAACAAACTCAGTTTTTTAATGCATCTTTTACTTCTACGTGTCCTCTCCCCTCTGCCTGAGAGAGTGTGGTGCTAACTGTAGCTTAGACCCTGCTGGACTTTAACAGGTTCAGAATTCACACGTTATTTTATGGACCCTTGACTTTTTGTTTTAAGGTATTTTCTGCACACATCAGCAGCATTTTGTACTCAGCTTGTTTAAGGAAAAATGGAGTTCCTTAGCTTTATCCTTTCTTTCGCCCAGGAACAGTAGAAAATTAATTACTGTTTCCTCATATCAGCTATCTTTATTTCTTTTTAAATTTTAATTATTTTTTTTCCACCATCTTTTTCTCTTTTTCCTGTAGCTGGCACCATTAGTCAGCACATTAAGTCTGCTCTCTCGAGTTCCCGCATTAAAACTGGTGATGTAGTCTTCACTCCTTTACGCCACATTCCTTAAGCAAAATTGTAAAGTAGGTAAGATTTGTCTTTTGGGCAACTTTTAATTTTTTTCCTCAGCAAAGGTACTTCTATGCTCCTTCAAAGTTGTGAGAAGTTAATGTGGATTAGTATTCCTGTTTAAACTGAGTGATGACTCTGTGCTTTGGGAAAGTGACATGGTGAACAAAACTGCTTAATTACCAACCCCAAGCGATTCTGAGTCCAGGGTGCAGGGGCAGAAGAAGAGTGCGTCCTCCAGGATCCCCGCGAGCCGAGGGGCTCTTCTGCAGACTTCCACTGGAGCTTGCTTGAGAGGCTCTGAGGCTGGGCAGCAGGGCTTTCAGAGTCAGGTGTTCAGTGCAGAGGCCTCAGCGTGCGTGTGATACTGCAGACCCGGGGTCCACAACCAGGCAGGCTGTGGGAGCATAAACTCTGCCCTCCCCCCGCAGGCAGCCCCGTCTCCTGAGAAACTTTCTACTGTTCCGAGCCTAGTCTCGGAGTAGACCTGTGGAATCTGATAGCAGTAACAGACCGTAGGGGTCTTCTAGTCCAAGTTTTGTGTCCTGCATTTCCTTTTTTCATGTTCTTACGGTGTCAGGGAATGTACCTGCAGAAAACTGCCCTGTGACTTTGATTTTGGGATTCTGGGTTAGGTAGAAAGATGCGTATGATACATGGAAGTGTGGGAGCAAAAGTATCAAACAGCATGTGTGGTGTTATTCCCGTATTTGAAAAAAAGTAATTGATATAAATATATACTTAGAAGAGTCTGGAAGGAGAAAAATCAAAATGCTCTGATGATCTCTGAGAAGATTATGTATGATTTTCCTTATTTTTTACAATTTTGTAATTTTTTTTTTTTTAGCATCGAGTATGTATTACCTTTATAAGAAGAAGAAGTAAATAAAGCTCTTTACATTTTTGGGGAAAAAAATCTTTCCATTATTTCCAAGCCAGGCTTGCTCTCCTCATTCATGTTAAGCTAGTACCACTTCATGTGCTAGAGGTGAACAAGATATTCTTTCATGCAGTTTTTCCCGCATTATCTGTATCGTAACATCTCATGCTTAAACACTTCATTTCTTTTTTTTTTTTTTTGTATT
>NW_020174578.1:2250794-2448781 GCF_003031525.2 Neophocaena asiaeorientalis asiaeorientalis | reverse complement strand
TTTTTTTTTTTTTTTTTTTTTTTTTGTATTCTCTTAATAAACGTACACAACCCAGAATGGCTGACTTTAAAGACCAGCCCAGATAAGATCCACTATTTGCTGCGAGGTGCAGTTCTCAGAGAGTCATCCATTTCTTGAAAATCGGACAGATTGATCAGTCCAAAGACATCTGAAAACACCAAAGACACGGTTCTGTGGCTGTTTTGGGGATTACTTGTCATTGCCAACTGCGTTTCAGTCTAACCTTTGCAGCTCATTTAGGGGAAATTAGTGGTAGTTTCTCATTGTTCCCGAAAGATATCGTGTAATTCTTGAAGGCAGTGTTGTCTTTTACTCAGACTACCCTTTTGCCCTTGTCCAGCTCGGCCGAGCACAGTGACATTTTAGGGCTTTGTAAATGTGTGGTGTTCAGTTGGATTGCCCTGAAACATCAACATGAAAATGAGGGCAGGATCGCTTTACTTATTTTGCTGTCAGGGTTTGCATTATGTGCCCTGAAGATTTGGTGGGAGTAACAGCAAGCAGATCATTGTAGAAAATGAGAGATGATCCCAAGGTTAATGCGCTACAGAGAAATATCTTACAAGGTAACAATAATCATATTAACGGCTGACATTTATTGTGTGCTTACCACCTGCACACAGGGCCCTGAGTTAAGTGCTTTTTATCATTGTCTCATTTAACTGTTAACCTGAGAAGAAGGTAGTATTATCCCCGTTTTACAGGTGAGGAAACTTGAAATGGAGAGGTTGAGAGACGTCAAAGTCACACAGCCTATAAGAGGCACACCTGGGGTTTGAACTTGGGTACGTGAAGTTTGCATTTTGCTTTCTGCCTTACGGTCTCCTTCCTGCTGCTTTCCCGCTCACATTGGCCCTGCATAACCAGAACCCCACTGCTGACTTGTGACCAGCGCCCTATGCAAGGTGCATCTGGATCACACCAGGAGTTCAGTACATACTAGGTTTTGGTTAGGGGAGAGAATTACGAGTGAGGGAGAAATACCTCTGCCTCTTTATTCTTTCTCATTTTCAGTCCGATGATCCCACAGGAAGATAAGTCACACTTAATTTCTCTACCAGGTTATCTTTACATATTCCTCTTGCTTCCTTTTTATCAAGCAGTGTCTCTTTACTGGTTAAAATAAGTTCAGAGTGTCTGCTCCTTTTATTGTTGCCTACAATGGTTTCCTTCCTACTGAGCATTGAAATTGCCAGGAAGATTGTTCAAGAATTTGTCAGACTCACTTTTTAGAGAGTGAGACTTTTGGTAGGCACCAACAGCATTGAAGTCCCCTCTCAAAACTACTATACTTGGCCCCTGTGCTAGTCCCACAGTCTGTGATAGGATGATGTGTAGCTTTTTCGGCTGTCAGAGTCATGCATCCACAATACTGAAATTTTTCTTTTTCTCTCTTTACCCTTCATCCATTAGCTCTCTGCCATGCTTTGGACCTTAGGGTCCTATTTGTCCAAATAAGGGTACATCTTGACATTTTTTAGTTTTTCTGCTGTACCAGTCATTTGGGAAAAAGGTGGTCTGTCATAATAGTTCACTTAAGGCTGTGCAGTCAGAAAGCCTGCATTTGAATTTTTGCTTTACTCAGAGCAGCTGGGTGAACTCTGGTGAGTTTCTTAACTTTCCATGCCTTTGATTTTTGTTGTTTTGTTTTCCTGTGACTAAAACAGGGATAATAGTAGTTGTACTTTTATAGGCCTACTGTGAAGAACACAGTAAGTAATACATGTAACTTACTTAGCACATAGTAACTGATCAAGTGCTCAATACATGCTGGCTATTATCCCTGTTGTTGCAGTTATTTTAAACAAGGTGTGTCTCTCAGTTACCATGCCCATCTCACCAAGTCTCAGGAGATACTTAGGAGAGCATTTTAATTTCAGTTTATTGTACTCGACCTTTTATTGTTGAGTTATTAATGTCCGTGGATTACTGAGCACGTATTCCACTTGGGTCATTTTTTTTCTTTGGTTTGTTGTTAATCTTCTATGGCTGTTTACTATTAACCTGGGCATCTTTTTTACACTCAGAGGCCATGTGGGCACCTGCTGTATGCCATGCAGCCGTACAGCGTGGATGTAGCGGTGAATATAACAGGACTCCTGCACTGAAGGGACTCGCAGTGCAGGGTGGTGCGGGTTGGATGGGGGAGGTAAAAGCAGGAGTTGTGTAGGCAAGTGTGATACGATGGGAGAGACACGCTAGTCACGGTAGAAACAGAGTCCAGTGGGGCGCAGAAGACAATAGTTAGGTTAGTTTTCAGCAGAGGAAACGGCACGAACAAAGGTCCAGAAACTTAAAAGTATACGAAGCATTCGAAGATAAAACACGAAAGGTATTTGAGGCTAGATTGTAAAGGGCGTTGAAAGCTTGCAGAGGACTTTGGCAATGGGGATCCATAGAAGGTTTTAAAACAGCGACATCTTATCAGAATTGTGCTTTAGAAAGAGCTGTGAAGACAGTTGAAGGGTTAGAAGGAGCAAAGCCTGGCAGTAGTTAGGAAGCTACTGAATAAGCCTGGAAAGGTTAGTAAAGTGGGGGTGAGAGGTGACACGAGGGATGTTTAGCATTCACATCGACTCATTCGTCGCGTACCAACTACGTGCCAGATCCTGTGCTAGGCTCTGGGTTGGAGACAACCGAGGACGCGTAGCCCCTGTCCAGCATCTAGTGGTGACAGAACAGGTGTTGGTGGTAAGAGAAAAGGCAATCAGAAGATAATTTTTTTTTCTAAATTTTAATACTTTTACTTAACCCAATGTATACAAAATATTCCAACATGTCAATATCATACACTCCCCTCCCATCCGTCCTCAGTCTTGGCGTCCGGTGTGTGTTACACTTACTCCTGGTCACGCTGTCCGGCCGCAATTTAGAGCTCTGGCCTCTAGTGACCCCCCTGGTGGACTGCATGGGTCTACCCGGGTGCCTGAAAGCATCCCAGAGGCCACTTCGTGGGACTCCAGAAGATACTTTTGAAACTTCTGCTTGGGCAGCTGTGTAGATGATGACATTTTATTAGAGACTAAGGAACATGGATGTGGCAGCAGATTTGAGAAGAGTGAAGATACTGAGTTTAGTTTTGAAAATAGTTTAACTGTAGACTTTCTAGCTTATATTTGGGAGGGTGAAGGTTAACGAGTCTGGCGCTCAGAAGAGATGCTGAGGCAAGAGTGACTTTATTTTTCTTCTGCCAGACACATTGTAAGCAGATTTTTGTGAGATGACTTTCAGATGATGCCAGGATTCCAGCTTCCTGTTGTGGAAAACCATATTGTGGGAAGGATTTCCAGTTGCCTACCTGTTTTACGATGTACATGGGATTTGTTCTAATCGGGAATGGTATGATGACAGACACAGAGACAACTGCCTTTGAACGAAGAGTTTATTACTTAACAGTTCTCAAGAGGAGGGCATGCAACTCACCATGCCAGCACCACACGGAGAGGTACCAGGGTAGGTCAGGAGGCAAAAGGAGCGAGGGAAAAGCATGGGTCAGAGCTTTTATTGTTGTTTTCATGGGGAAAGAATGGGTGAGACAGGATAGGAGCGCTGAGCAAGTTTAGGATTGGACAGTTTGAATACCTTTCAGCAGGCAGTGGGTAACAGGGGTGGTCCCTAGTTGTCAGGTACCTTTTTGCCCTGGGGTGATTTCAGGCAGAGGAGTAGTGTCCTGGACTTCAGGAGCCTGATGAAAGGCTAATGAGGGCTATGAACGCAGGGTTGCTTGGTGTGCATATCAGAGGCATGCTCGTGGGTGAGTCCTTTACTATTTCTAGGAATCAGCTGTCATTTGGGGGTGGAGCGGGGAAAGTCCCTCCCAGGGCCTGCCAGGCCCCAAGATGTCAAAGCATCGTAAAATACAGAAAATGAGAAACGTCATTAAAAAACAAAAACCAAAAAACGTTAATATGATACCCAATATCTATTACTCCTTCTATATTTACAGAACCCATATTTTATTGGGGATGACAGTGTGAACAGCTAAAATATTGTATTTCTATTCTCCTTTGTAGTTAAGGATTGCTAAGGGGCTATAAGCAGAAGTTATTTGATGGTGTTTCCAGGGAAGTTCCTTCAGTGAACTAACTCTGTTGGGAGGCTCATCCTGTGTGCTTCTCTAAACCCTGATTTGGCTTTTTCTTGTCTGAAATGTGGACTCTGTGGCTGAATCTCCACTAGTGGTCTTGGAGCATGATACTATCTTCAGGATGGAAGACAGAAGAAGTTGGGATCTGTGATGACCATGGAACCACCATACCAGTCCTGGACAGTCTACTTCTGGACTTCTTTTGGAGACACAAATAAATCTCTACCTTGTTTAAGCCACTGATTTGTGCTTTGCAGTTAAACCTAATCCTTACAAATTTACACATTCTTACCTTTATCTCCATATACGTGATCAACTCATTACTCTTGCCTTTCTCTTGGACGACTTCCACTGTAAGTAGAAGTAAAATCTCACCTCTGCTCCCACAGTCCATCGGGCTTTTAACTTATGTCTCATTCTAAATTTGAGGAGGGGATTGGAACAAAGACACACAAAACCTTAGCAATTAGCCTTAAAAAGCATGAATATGAGCACACACTCATCAAATAAATATTGTTTAATTTTGCTTGAAGTCCCTAATGAGGACCCTTAGTTAACAGCCCCCTGTTAAATAAAGGAACACTTAAGAACAGAAGTACTGCCCTTATGCTTCTCCTGGCAGTATAGCAGACTAGATAATCTGGAGTGAGGAGATTTCCCACAGGAAAATAACCGGATCCTAAGTATAACATAGTTTTTATTTGCATCATTGGATGTCTTAGTTGGGGCTGCTATAACAAAATACCATAGGCTAGGAGATGTAAACAAGAGGCATTTATTTTCTCACTATTCTGGAGGCTGGAAGCCCCAAGGTCAGGGTACCAGCATGGTTTCTTGTGAGGCCTGTGTTCCTGGCTTATAGGTGACCACCATCTCACTGTGTGCTCACATGACCTCTTATTTGTGAGTGTTGGCGGAGAGAGAATGAGAGCTCTCTGGTATCTCTTTGGAGGAACTAATCTGTTGTATCAGGGCACAGTTAGGAAGGGAAAGAAAAAGTTTTAAGACAGGAAAGGAAGAAAGTTACAAGGCTGTGATTACATAGAAGATACAAAAGAATCTATGGATGAGTAATTAAGTGTTGCTGGAAATAAGATCAGTATACCAAAGTCAATCGCAAACAACAGCAGAGAAAATGTAGTTTTAAAAAGATGCCGTATACAAGAGCATCAGAAGATGAAAGATGTCTCCAGGTGTGTGGTTCCTATGGAGGACATAAAACTTATTGAAATACATTAAAAGAAGACTTAAACACATTGGTACACCATTTTTATTTATTGGAAGCATCACAATGTAAAGATGTCAACCTTCCCCAAGTTGATGTTTACAGATCAAAAATTCCCAGAAGTGTTTTGGGGCAACTGGACAAGTTGATTCTAAAGATGTATTGTTGAGCAGAGATCTAAGACCAGGCAGCAGGTTCCTGAAGAGGAAGAGTGAGATGGGGGCCTTGCTCTGCCAGTTGGCAAGACAGTTTTCTTTTTTGAAAGTAACGTTACAGTGATAAATTAAGTATACTATGGATGCAGGAATAAACAAATAGAACAGTGGTGTAGAATAGAGAACCCACAAACAGACCATGCATATATGGAAAGTATATATGACGAAAGTGGCATTCTAGATCACTGGGTAAAGTATAAATTATTCAATAAATGATGCTAGGAAAATTTGTCATCCATAAATCAATAGAAAAAAGTGAAATTGGATCTCTACCTTACACCTTATGCAAAAGTCAATTCTTGGTTATTTAAAGAGTAAAAGGAAAAACAAAAATTTTGGAAGAGGTGAATTCCCTGGCGGTCCAGTGGTTAGGACTCGGTGTTTCCACTGCTGGGGGCCTGGGTTTGATCCCTGGTCAGGGAACTAGGATCCTGCAAGTTGTGTGGGGTGGCCTAAATAAAACAATAGGAGGTAAAAATTAAGGAGGAACTTTCCTCCTTCTTTAGAAAACAATTTTTTGGGAAGAAAATATAGGACAATGGCTTTATAATTTGGGGGTGTGGAGTTTTGTTTTTTTTTAAATAACTTGAATTTAGAAAAGAGTGATAAATTTAACTTAAAAATAACCTTTTTTTAAACCAGAAATCACCATAAAGAAAGCAAAATGACAAGTCACAAACTGGCAGAGAAGATATTTGAAATAATATAACTGAAATGCAATCTGGAACATATAAAGACCTACAAAGCAAAAAGAATATGATCTAGAATATATGAAAACCTATGGAGAAATAAGAAAATGACAGCTTAGTGCAAAAATGGTCAAAGACACAGGCATTTCACAGAGAAGGAAATATAATCCATTAATATATGAAAAAGTGGTCAACCTCATTAATCCAGGAAACGAAAACCAGAAACTGCAATGAACTTTCAAGACCTCCATGCTAGCGAATTTCAACACATTTGAAAGAACAAAGTGTGAAGGAGGATGTTGTCGACCAACAGAAACTAGTGGGGGGAGTGTGAATTGGCACCTCTTTTTGAGGGAGATTAACTTGCCTTGTCTGAGAAATCATTTTGATATTGTTGAAATTTCACCTAGTTATTCAACCTTTAAGGTACACTCTATAGGAAACCCTTACCCATGTGGCCGAAGAAACAGGTCCAAAGGTGTTCACAGCAATAATGTACCTAATAGTACAAAACTGCAAACAACCCCAAGGTTCATCCACAGAGAATGGATAAATGCTCACACAGTAGATTATCATACAGCTGGGTAAATGAATTACAGTTATCCTGTAACAGGAATAGCTTTTATAAACAATGTTCCTCTGGTTGCAGAGGATATTTGTTATAGCATGTTATTTTTATAAAGGTTAAAATCAAGTATACAGTATTTTAATGGGTAGATACCTATATGATAGAACTATTCAAAAAGGAATGA
This sequence comes from Neophocaena asiaeorientalis asiaeorientalis, assembly GCF_003031525.2. Taxonomy (NCBI): domain Eukaryota; kingdom Metazoa; phylum Chordata; class Mammalia; order Artiodactyla; family Phocoenidae; genus Neophocaena; species Neophocaena asiaeorientalis. Next base: position 2,441,792 of record NW_020174578.1, on the reverse strand, counting down.
TAAATACAGAATTCAAGATGAGTTACCATAGGAAGTTGCGGGACGGAACAAGGGGTAGGACAGAGAAGAAGCACACATGTGCCATGGTACCACTGGTGATGTTTTACTTAAGTTGGGTGGTGGGATTATGGGTACTTATTTTGTTTGCTTTATAATTTACCTATATGTTACATGTATTTTTATATGTATTAAATATTACATTAAAAGAATAGCAGTTTTCATAAAAATATCCTAAGTATGGGTAATGTGTAGGGCAGTGACCCTATTAATAGCTAACGTTTAAAAAACACTCCTGCATTTTACATTTTTTTTTACATCTTTATTGGAGTATAATTGTGCATTTTAGATTTTTATAGTCACTATCTTATTTAATCACTAACAATTCTGTGAAATAGGTACTAGTATTATGCCTATTTCACAAATGAGCAAATTTAAATTTAGGAAGATTAGCTTGCCTAAGGTCACATAGCTAATGAGCAGTGACATTCAGATTCAAATCTAGGCCTGATTCCAGAACCCAGGTCCTTAAAGCATTCATTCATATTGACTATCTGGTACCTCCTCTTTATTTCCAACCTGAGGATCAGAAGGATCAAGACACTTGCCTAATGTCACATAATTAGCTTAAAGCATTTCTATGGGAAGGATGCAAGAAACCTAGGTTATTATCTTCTGGGATTTTTTCCATTTTACCATAGTAGCAGATCCCTAATTGATAAAATGTGTTATATAGATAAATGAGGGGTAATGTTAAAGGAAGAGAATGGGACCCAGAGGGTTCTCAATAAAACACCTGTTGGTTTGAGGTGCAGCCCATGGTTTATAGAGTTTATAGGGATTATAGAGTTTATAGAGTTTATAGAGAGTTTATAGGGATCATTAAGAACCAGAGCAGATGGTGCAGTGTGATCTAAAAGAGCGGGGATCTAAGATCTTGTCTCTGACATAACATTACTGCTCAAGGCCCCATTTTTTTCTTGTATTTATTGAGGTGTCATCAATAGGTGATCTTTGAGGTCTTTAGTTAAGGCAATGGATTCTGAAGCCAGAGTGCCTGGGTCAGAATCCTCGCTGTACTGATTACTAGCTCTATGAGAATCTCTGAGCCTTAGTTTCCTCCTCCTTAAAAATGGGGACAATAATAGAACTCACCTCATGCGTTGAAAATTAAGTGACTTACTCTAGCTACCTTAAAACAGTGCATAGCCTGTAATTAAGTATTATGTATGTTTATTATTTTCTTGCTTGGATAGTCTGTGGGTATGTTGGTGGATAAATCATCATCTATTTCGGTAGTGCATGGAATTCCCATTTCTTTACCTTGCCTGCCAGGTGAACTCCCATTTATTTTAAAAAACATATCTCAAATGTTATCTCCTCTTTCAAGCCTGTGACTATTCCAGGCAGAATTTGGTCCCTTCTCTGTGCAAACATGTATATTTTGTATCTATCTTTTAAAGCATTGGTCACATCGTTATGTAATTTTTTTGTAGATATGTCTCTCTTGCTTTCTAGTCCATGATTTCCTGTACCTGGTACACTTCCTGTCACATAGTAGATGCTCAAGAAATGTTAGATGAATGAGTGGCAGTACAGAAATAAGATTTAATTTCTAGTTCATTTATTTTCCATTATTTTTCCTGAAATCCAACGATATTAGAAAATGAATCTAAAACTTGAGATAAAAGCAAAAATAAAACTTCTGGAAAATTTATTTATTCCATATATATTTATTGAGGTTCTACTGTGTTCCAAGGACTGAGCTGAGGGCCAGATGGTATTCAGTGAGTAAAACACCAAAAGGGTGCATTATTAAAAAATTACTCGGAGCAACAGGCACCTAACCATAATTGTCCCGGACAAACTGGGAAATTTGAACACACTTCTTATAGGAAATTTATACTGCAAAGATGAAAGTCATCCAAAAATAACCCTAGGATTTCAATCTAGGTTGCCTGGACAACAGGTTATCTGGGAAAAGATAACCTGTTTATCTTTCTTTCACTTCTTTCACTTCTGTGAAGCACTTATGTGTTTCACATAAGCTCAATTCCCACAGAATTGATGACTTTCTCCTTCTAACACTGGGAACTAGAACATCTAAGGTCCCCAGGTGTTGGTCAGGTGGCCTTCCTAGACAGCTCCTGTAATAGCTGGCTTCCCAAATCCAGATTTTCTGGCATTAGGCAGACTGTTTATTTTCCTACTGACAAAATTGCTTCCACACTTTTGTTACAAGAAGTGAGACCAATAGAGAGGATGAGGTATCTCCCTTGGCATACAGATGTATACTGCTAACCTAACAGTGCCCAGGTCCCTCTGTGCAGTCATAGGAGGGTGAGGAGGAACCATGCTTCCATTTCTGTTGTGGATATAGAAGTTTTCTCTTACTCCAGTAAAACCTGTTCCTTAACGCAGACCATGTGATATAAAATTTATCTTGAATTCTGTTGCGTGCAGAAGGATATTTAGAAGAGATTCTCAGTATACAGTATACTATGAGGAGTTTATATTTTGTGCAGTTGCACTGGGAAGCCAGTGAAGTGTTTTAAGTAGTGGAGTGGAATGATCTAATTTACACTTTAACAGGATCATTCTTGTGGCTGTATGGAGAATGTATTATGGGAGAAAAGATTAGAAGTAGAGAAATGGGTTAGGAGGCCATTGAGCAGTTCATATGAGAGATCATGGTAGCTTGGACCACGGTGGAGGCAATGGAAATGGAAAATCGTCCATGTTAGCCACATACAGAATGTATTTATGCATATATAGTTTGAGGGTGGGCCTTTAGGATCCTGATAAGATGCTCACTTAGACTTATTACTGGCCAGTGTGCATTCTCCAGGTCAGGACCTTAAGGGACTTGGAAGGCTGCATGCTACTTATCATTTTATATATATTGCTGATCTCTCTGCTGTGTACACTCAACTCTACTGACTTCCTTCTGTGTTCTTCAGATTACTGAACTTTGATTGGTATAAATGGATATTATCTATGATTTGTCTTGATGTCAGTCCGAGTGTACTCCTGACGTTTATCAACACAATTGTCATGCAGATTAGTATCAGAAGCGGGAATGATGCAAAGACCATGATGTCTAAGTCCTTGTGGAGAAAGTGTCAAGAATAATGAAGGAGTGGAAGATGATCTCAGAATGCCTTGTTAGTCTGCTGATCTGTGTTTTGAAGTGTATTCTCTCAGCTCACTCTCTTCAGGGTCTCCCAACTGAAAAATCTCAGCTACGGTCAGGAGGTCCCCTCCTCACAGGTCTCTCTCTCTCTCTCAGTGGGATCATGGTGTGGTGCCCCACTGTTCCTAGCCCTGAGGTACTGCACTATCTGTTTATGGCTTCCCTGTACTCTGTCCATCATTTTGTAAATAATCCCTTTTTAAAACTCTTCTAGAATTACCCAGTTTATGCAAATTATTTTCTGCCAAGGCCCTCACTTATATACTTACTTTGGTCTTTTACTCATGGACATATATACACTACTAAATGTAAAATAGATAGCTAGTGGAAAGCAGCCACATAGCACAGGGAGATCAGCTCCGTGCTTTGTGACCACCTAGAGGGGTGGGATAGGGAAGGAGGGAGGGAGACGCAAGAGGGAGGAGATATGGGGACATATGTATATGTATAGCTGATTCACTTTGTTATAAAGCAGAAACTAACACACCATTGTAAACCAATTATACTCCAATAAAGATGTTAAAAAAAAAAAGAATGAAGGAAAGCAGGCTCATGATCTCTAAGTAGTTTTTCTAGATGTCTGCAGCCTGGGATGCCACAATATCACAGCTCTAGTATTGATCCCTCCAACAAACTGCAGGCTTAAGAGAATTGGACTTGGCGTATATGTGGTTATTTGGTTGACCATGGCCAACATACATTTTGGAATCAGCCATTACTAATGCTGTGGTATTAGTTATAGTATGATGGTTTTAGTATTTATGTTAAGAGATGAGAATGGTCATAACTATGGGCTCATAATTCATATCACTGGTACCTGATGGAATAATAGCAGTGATGATGATATTCAACAAAAGTCATTTGGGAAATTGAACCCTGGTCACCAGCTAATGTGGTGTACATGGAAACACACTGTCCTGGGAGAGAATCAAAACATGAGAAAGGAAAATGACAGTTAACCCTAAATTTCTCAATAGCAACTTAAGAAAGGTACAAGTTCTCATTTTGGAAGGGGTAAAAATAATAGGGGTAGTAAAAAAGTATGATTGGACTGAAATGGTAAGTGAAATGCATTCTGATATGTTGTATATTCTAAACTTTTTCATCATGGATAATTCTAATACATGGGTAGAGGAATCTTATTAGTGTATTTCTTCTTATGAGGGGAGGTAAAAGGTGTTATAATGACAAAAATCTGAATCTGTAGATCTGAGGCCCTGAGGAAAAAACTGAACAGGGTCGGTGGTAGGTTGCAGGATCAGCCCTACAACTGGTCTAAGGTTCTGTTACAAGACTCCCAGGGACAGCTGGGAACTGGCCTTATTCTAATTCTGTAGCATAGAGTTAAGGAAGCATTTGGGCCAGGTTGTCAAGTTAGCCTGAGAAAGCTGAGGGTAATTAAGGAGGACTGTGTTTATGCCTGAGTGTCTCTACGATGCTCTGTAACCGTAGCGTACACCACATAATGCCAAGACTGATGAGGTTTACTAGCTCAGGTGAGTGGCTCCTTGGCATGTATCCCTCAGTCTATTACTAGATAGTGTTGCTGAACTCTCTGTTTTGTATCTTGATGGCATGGATTTCTTTCTTTACCCTTCAGATCAGTGTTTTCAAACAGTATTTGTAACAACTCATTGGTAGGTTGTAAAATCAAGTTTGTGATGTACAAGCAGCATTGAAAGAAATAGAATAAGATAGAAAATATCAGAATGCCCCACATGTAGAAAGGGAAATATGGTTTTGTGAAACCTTTGTGTTCCAGTATTATATACATATATTGGGTTGGCCAAAAATTTCGTTTGGATTTTTCATGACATCTTATGAAAAACCCGAACGAACTTTTTGGCCAATCCAATATTTAGATTGTGACATGTATATATATACATACATATATATGTTTTATATTATGTAAGACAATATAAAAAGTATTACTATTGGTTATAGTCAAAATCTGTAAGGCAGTGTTTTGGTTGACAGAGTGTCTGTGTGTGTTTTCTGTCAGCCTGAACTATTACTGACATCAATACAGTGGTCATCCCTCTGAAAAAATCCATACTTTGAGTAGCTCATATGATACTTCATTATTGTTATCATTAAATATTCAGGTAGTTAAGAATTTCTGATGCTATGGCTCACTAGGGAAGAGCTTGTAGCCCCTTCATGTAAGGCATACTCTAAGAGGCACACTTTTTAATTCTAATCCAGGACCATTGACACTGAACCTTTTCTATTTTATGAATGTAAACCTCCCTCCAGGGTGACTGTAATAGTGCCTTATAGTGGAATTCTGATATTTCGCCCTTTTGTATATGTCCCTGAGTCCTCCCTCCTGAAGAGTAAGACTTCTCACTCTTCTGAGTGATTCTGTGCGACCCTTCTGGTGACACACCTTTCCATTCTGGGTGGCTCAGAACCCTTCTGCCTTTGAAACTGAGTCCAAATCCTGCATCTTCTTTGTGACTCAGATCTCTTCTTTCTCTGTGTGACACTGGACACTACTCTATTTGCATTTTGGCAAAGAGCTTCTGAGTTTAGATCATAGATGGAATGTGACAATCCATGTCGTCTCTGAAGAGGACAGACTAACCTGAAAGAGCAGAGAGGGTTTGCTAAATTGTGCTCCACAACAGACTAAATTGGGCAGAGACAAGAGACAGGTACAGAGAAGCAGCAGGTAGAGGTGATTAACAGAGATTTCAAGTTAGCAAGAGAGTGTTCATCCACAGAAAGAACAAAGATCAGGTCTGCCTAATAGCTGACATGCTGGGACTCACTGAGTGCGGGTTTCTGGTTCTGACTGCCACTCAGTTCATTCTGGGAATGCCGGGGAATAGTTTCATGGGTTGGTCAATGGTAGCAGCTGGTTCAAGAACAAGAGAACCTCTTTGTCTGACTTCATCATCACTAACCAGGGTCTCTCCAGGATTGTTCTGCTGTGGATTCTCTTTTTTTTGCGTGTTACGCGGGCCTCTCACTGTTGCGGCCTCTCCCGTTGCGGAGCACAAGCTCCGGATGCGCAGGCTCAGTGGCCATGGCTCACGGGCCCAGCCGCTCCGCAGCATGTGGGATCTTCCCGGACTGCGGCACGAACCCGTGTCCCCTGCATTGGCAGGCGGACTCTCAACCACTGCGCCACCAGGGAAGCCCTCTACTGTGGATTCTCTTGATTGATGGTGTTCTCTGCCAAACTCTACGATGAATAATTTGCAATCATGCAGATTAGTGATATTTTCTGCACATTTACAAACCATCTGAGCATTTGGCTTGCCACCTGTCTCAGTGTCTTCTACTGCCTGAAAGTCTCCAGTTTCTCCCATCCTACGTTCCTCTGGCTCAAGTGGAGAGTTTCCAGGTTGGTTGTATGGATGCTGTTGAGTACCCTGCTCTTATCATGTAGCAGTGCCGTCTCTCTGATCCATGAATTTAAGATCTATTCTGTTCTCAGTGGAATTGATGGAACAGGGAATGTGACTGAACCCTTTAGAAAGAAAAGAAATGAATATAAGCTGATCCATGTTCTTGGGACTCTGTGGGACTTCCCTCCCTTAATTGTATCTCTAGCTTCCTACTTTCTGCTCATCCTCTCCCTGGGGAGGCATATGCGGCAGATGCAGCAAAACTTTACCGGCTCCAGATATCCAAGTACTGAAGCCCACAAGAGGGCCATCAAAATCATCCTTTCCTTCTTCTTTCTCTTCCTACTTTACTTTCTTTTCTTTTCAATTTTGACATGCAGTTATTTCTACCAGCAACTGAGGTGATTATGATGACTGGAGAAGTAATTACAATGTTATATCCTGCTGGCCGCTCATATATTCTCATTCTAGGAAATAATAAGCTGAAGCAGATGTTCATGGAGATGCTTTGGTGTGAGCCTGGTCATCTGAAGCCTGGATCCAAGGAACCCGTTTTTCCATAGAGCATCTGCGGGCACAGGAGGGAGCCTAGGGGTCCTTAGACCTGGCTCAGGATTACAGGGCTCTTCCTTACCCTCCCTTGGCACCACTTCTGTCACATCAGTAGGAGAGACACTGCTGCTTCATTCTGTCCCACTCGGGGACACTTCTCATGGCCTCTCCTTGTATGGTTGTTTTGGAGAGGGTGAAATAGTCTTTGGAAAGTGTCAGTGTGGTAAAACACTCACTATATAGACATGGAGTTGTATTTTAATAACTATCAGCTCAGCATAATGATCTGATTATTAACTTTAACTTAAAGCTTATACTGACTTGGATTTGAATTCTGGTTCTGTCCATTTTCCAAGACTTTTTGGCCTTAGGTGAGTTACTTTAATTACCTCTCTTCCCCCTTTTAAAAATGCAGACTGTGATACTGACCTCACAGGGTTTTAGAGATTCATGAGACAATGTGTGCCATCGTTTCAGCTCAGTGTATTGTGTCAGCATGCAGTAGGTGAAGCTGTTAGTGTAACAGACCGTGAATTGTGTGGTAACAGCAATTCCCACAAGAGGCCAGTTTCCACAAATCCACTGTGTAATGACAAGCAGTGGAATGAAAATCAAGACCCTTGGATACTAGGTTCTAATCCAGTCTGGTGGTTAAGTCATTTTACTTCAATTTCAGTCGTCCTTTGCATTCCTTTATCATTTTGCTAAAGTCGATTTTCAAGTCATTTTTAATTTTTTAGACTGGGCAAAAATCCCAACAGTTTTTTAGTTTGTTTAATTAACCAAGATGCATATCTGCTTTTAAAATTTCAGAGTTTTATAAAAAAAAATAAGCAGTTTTTATAAGTATAATCACTTTTATTTTAATAAAATTACGTAGGTATTGATTTCCTTCCTGTCACTGAACAGTGCTGACAAGTCAATGAGAATATTGTTGCTTGAGATCTCAAACTTGTAAACATATTTAGGACACATGGCAATTCTGAATCTGGATTTCTATCACTAATGGCGCTCTCAGGTATAAAGTTTTGGGGCTAAGAATGTGTACCAGACGGCCTGTGTTCAAATCCTGACCCTGCCCTTACAAACTGGGTGACCTTGGGGAAGTTTCTTAACCTCTCTCTATTTCACTTTCCTCATTTGTAAAATGGGAATAGTAATAGTATTTTTTCGATAGGTTGTTGGAAGGAATGAGTGAGTTAACACATGAAAACTGCTTAGAGTCCCACATGGAGTAAATAATCAATAAATACTGCTGTTATTATTATTGTTGTTATTTTATGAAGGGGTTACATTCTGACATAGCATGAAAGATCACCACATTACTTGGCATTTTGTCATATGTAACCAAAAATGAATTCTCGGGTTGTTCTGATTTATATATTCATTTTCAAAATTATAGACATTTTCAAAATGTCTTTTGGTCTGTATTGTTTGTTTTCAAATTGATACATACCTCTCGGGGCTGCTAGGAGAATTCCTAATACTGACATATCTTAAAATTCTCTTTCAAAAAGGTATCTGTTGAAACTTATAAGAATGATTTAATATTCATAATTCACTAAAAAAGAAGGATTCTGAAATGAGTACTTCTGTAATTAATAAAAATATCTGCTTCTTTTCAGCACAGGGAAGTTTAACGGTGGAATAACCATGCTGTCTCAGTTGGTGTCTGCTTTGTTCACCCTAAAGCCTGCTCTGGGATTCATCCTCACCCACTCTGAACACTCGTTCCTACTTCCTGTCACTTTGACAGCTTCTCTACTTAGCCCTGACTTTCTGATTCTTTAGCCCTTACCTGAGTTCCTGATTCTGCCTTCTGCTTTGGGTGTGGGGATTTTCTTCTCTTTTAATTGAACATAACATTTTACTAGAGATTTTGGCTTGGCTGTTGTTTGTTTCCTGGTGCCTTTGGCTAACTTCTGAAGGACTCCTCCTCTGACTGAGGAATTTCTCCTGAGGCTCCATGAAATCCTACCCTGATCTAACAGATTCAGATGTGCTGCAGTAAACTTGCTCAAGTTACCACTACTGTTCATTCCACTGGAGCCTGGAATATGGATGGAAAATGTAGAATTTCCTGATAGGGAGCCTGTTGTGGTAGTCCAATTGGCTGAGTGCAGAGTTTCCTTCCCTGGGAGTAAATGAAATCAGATTCATAGGTGTGGCATTCCCAACCCCTCTCCTGTTTCCGCTTTCAGAGAAATTTGGAGGTGACACATGGAAAAGCTCAGACTTTGTTATGCAACTTCATCAATACATGGACTTCCCTTAATCAAAGTCTGGGGTGGGAGTGGGTATATGGGTCTGAGTAGTGGGTGGGTTGCCGAGGAAAGGAGTCTTCTTGTTGGAGACACACTGAAGGGAAGTTTAGCTATTTTGGAGAGGATATGGTCTTCTGAATCTATCAGGGAAAATACTTAATTTGCCAGCTCCTCACCAAGTCCCAGGCCATGGGGAAGAACTACCTAATGCCTCACTCCCATTTTTGAGAAACCCTGGAAGCGGCCATTTTGTTCGTTTTGTTTTGCTTTCAATAAGTTAACTTTAGTTGCTAAATCCCTTAAGACTCTTAAATCTAGTTGTTTCATGCACAAAGGACCAGAGCATGGCTTGGTTCCCACACTGTGACCAGGGTCAAAGTATAGGAATGAGAATTGTCCCCACATTTGGAGTCCAGTTACATGCTGGAGCTTGTTCCTAAGCCACGTGTCTGTGCCAAGTGCATCTGTTCTTCAGTGTATTGCATGGGGCTTTAGCACAGGAATCAACAGCAACTTATGACAGTACCTCCTGAAACCTTCCAAGTTTCTACCAGGGCCCCCTATGTTCCATGTCTCGTGGAGCTACTCGTTTTTGATACTCTCTGACCTCTTAGGCCAAGTTCATAGCTCCTCACAGTTAATGAGATTGAACCATAGTTTGGTCCCAGGAGGATTATGAATGGAAAACAAACAAACAAAACCAAACTCGCCCCAAAATTACATTCCAACATTTCTTAAACAGTTTCAGAGCCTACCAACGCTCTTTACCTTATACCAATACAATATCCCTGATATTCCCCAGCTGTTGATGAACAGGGCTATGCAGAGGATCTGCAAGTTGTGTTTGTGATTTTCTTGATTTGGGATAAGTGGAAAGGAAGGTCAATGTTATTTGTTCATAATCTGTGAGAAGTTCTGTTTTAAGAAAGCAGAAGTGACCTTATAAACCTCCAACAAGTGCTGCTGCTGCTTGTATATTATTTTCTGGTATTTCTACATTTTGCTGGACTAGAAAAATGTATAATGTAGTGGCTAAGAATGTTAGTTCTGGAATCACACATTTGGGTTCAAATACTGACCCCACCACTTGTTAGATGCATGATCTTTGGCAAGTTACTAAACCTCCTTGGACTTCACAGTTTCCTTTGCTATAAAATAGGCATCCTTCATGGGATTGGTGTGAGGATTAAATGTATAGAAAGTGTTTTAGCAACTAAAGCATAGTAAATGCATAACAAATATTAGCTATTAGTAACCTATCAAGGGTTGAGCTGGAAGTATGTACCTCTTGGAGTCCTACTCTTATGACACTGAATCCATGAAGTTTATTGTTGCTGGTGGTATAAGGGGACATGATAGAAGGGAAAGCCTACTGTTTTCAGCCCCCAGGGGATGGTGGAAAGGAGAAGAGGGAGAAAGAAAAGGGATTGCAAGTAGGGTAGGTGAGAGTCCTGGTTTTCCTCCTCTTTGAGGACTGGCTGCAAGCTCCCTGTTTGCAGTCAGTAGGAGCAAAGTACAGGCACAGACTCAGCCTTGAATGCTGCAGGAGAGAAGCGTGGCATGGGGAGGATGTCTCAGAGGTTTTTATTTTTAAATCTGTAGAAGATGAACATTTTTCTGAACCTATTCTTTGCATTATCCCATTGGATTAAACTTTTCCCTCAACCACAGGTGGAGACTCAGGAGAAAAACTCTTAATACTTTTAGACAAAATTAGGAACCTTATTTTTTCTCGACATATCTTAGTTTGCAGAGTGAGTGAATTTTGTTGCCCACACTATAATTAAATCATCCGTGTAACTTGGTGGAGCTCGCCCAGTGACCAGAGTGATATTTCCAGGTTAACCCTGAAAAATATATTATCAGATGTTCATGAGTAGACTTTCTTGACATGTTCCGTCTAGCCTGGGTATCTGTCTGTTGCCAAATAGGGCACTCACAGCCACAGAGAGGGATGATTGCTGAAGCTTTCTTGGTTGCTCAGGTTTGCACCCTTACTGCTCAGCTGGCAGATCTCTTTGAGAAAGGGATGGGTTCTGGCTACCTGTCAGACGCTGCTGTGATATTTCGGGAATAAATAAATTCCTTACTCCATTTTGATTCTGGATTATCCTGATTCTAGTTCGTTCACTCGTACCACAGACATTTATTTAACACTCTCTCTGCACCAAACACTGTACAGATCAGTTCTTATTCTCAACAGCATTGCATCTAGAGGGTAATAAAGACACAGAAATGAGTATTCCATATCTACATCATTGAAACAGATGCTTCAGATACGATAAAGCAATCCTCTTATCACCAGAGGGTTCTGGCACAGGTGATCTTTGTCTCTAGATCCCTTTTCTGGCAGCCATGAAAATGTACTGCTCACTTCTCCTGCTGTGGGGAGCAAGGTTGACTGAGGGCTCTAGCTGCTGAGATCCACACTTCCTGCAGGTTGCTGTCAGCCAGTGATGGAGACTGTGGAGTACTAAGGTAGGTCTGTTCTACTGAGACATGAGACTCTTCCAACAGGCAATTTTGGCCCAAGGACTCTCCGTCAGCTTGGGTGAACCTTTTTTGGAACTGTGTTGCAGTCTAGGGCTCTTCGTATCCAATTCTTCTTCCTTCTCCCTCCCTTTTTATAGGTGTCAGACCTACATTGCTGTCTGAATACTCTATTCACCTTCCTTTGCTCCCTACCACCTAAAATCTCTTGAATGTCTAATCCTATTTAAGCCTATGCTTCTTGTCTTTTTAAAAGATATGTTAAGTGTTGTGTTTTCTCAAGTGCACTAGAATTTTGGAAATCATCCCAGATTCTTCCTTCTTCTTCAGCTTTAATATTCATTTGGTCACTAGATCCCTTTGGTTGTACTCTAAAAATTTTTCTCAGATGCCCCCCGCAGTCTCTTTTTCTGCTCTTTTCAACCCATCAGAATGACTGCAGCAGGATTTTAACTAGTTTCCTGTCTCCATTTCCATCCCCTTCCAGCAAAGCATTTCCACATTACTGGGATGTGGGCTTCATACAGTGAACATACAATCATGGCGCTCCTCTCTTAAAATCCTGCAGTGAGTCTCCATTGCTTTGGTTTAAGTCCAAATGCCTTAGCTTGGAATGAGAAGCCATTCATCACTTGGCCCCTATTTTCCTATCTGGTTTCATCTTCCAATTCCTTACTTTTTCAAAAGAACCTTGAACTACTTTAGTTCCCAAATGTCCATACTCTTCTAGCTGCTACACTCTTGCATAAGCTGCTTTCTTTGCCTAGACTTCCCTTTCTCACTTACCAGCTTTGTTAAATCCTCTTATCCTTCAAGACCTGTCTCCTCCAGGAAACTTTCTCTGGCTTTCTCAGATAAAGTTAAGGACTTATTCTGTGTGTTTTCCTAAAATGTTAGATCAGATTTCTGTAATGATTATTTATGTCCAAAATCTGTACCTATGGCGTAGATACTTCATAATCTGTCTCTTATTTATCTTTCCAGTTTTATCTGTCACCACTTCTTCCTCTCCTTGCATCCCCCCATTCTTCTGTTTTCTGAATTTACCACACTCTTTGTCACCTCTGAGTCTTCAGGTAGAGTTCTCCCCCTGTTCTAATACCCTTCTCCCTCCCACTGTACCCTTTGTTTTTCCTTATTATAGCACCTAATACACTAATCTAATAGTCTATTTGTCTCTCCCACTATTCTGTGTGTTCTTTAAAGGCAGGTTGGGCTGTGGGTGATTCTTCTTTGTTTCCCCAGCACCTAACGTATAAGGGACTGGCTGATAATAACAATTTATTGAATGAATGAACCAATGAGGGGCGGCCTAGTGTACTGGAAAGAGCTCAGTCTCAGAAAGACGTTCCAACTTAACCACTGATTTTCTGTGACGCTTGGCAGTCACTTACTCTCTTTGATCTTAGTTTTCCTCACCTGTATGTAGAAATAACCAGATCTCCCTCCTAGAAATGTTTTGAAGATTAGCTGAGATTTGTGATGCCTGGTACACTGCTGGGAACATAATAAGCACTCAAAAAAGTCCAAGAAATAAAGTTTTCTTCTTTCTTCCTCCTAAGCAATAGTGGTACTCTTTTGAAAACAATTCAAAGTTTGTCATTCCTATTGATCCGTGACTGATCTCATTATTTAAAGCCTTCATCAAATAAACTAATTCACCCTTTTGCTTTGACTGTTTGCCCTAAAACTTTCCCTACAGATCTGCCAGGTAGTGGAGTTTGGACTCCCAGCTGCAGCACACCCACAAGTGGGTCTTCTTGGTTTCCAGTAAGTAGTCAGACTTACAAGACTGTCTTAGGCCACTCTGGCAGCAGTGTACTCAGATGGGTATAGTTCAAGGATCCAGTTCAGTAGCAGGCAAGTGTCAGACCTTCTTTTGCAGAGTCCTTGCTGCCAGTTATACAGTTCAGGTGCAAGGAGAAGAGATCCGCATTTGGGTAAGGGTGGAAGTTTCCCTAAAATAAACGCCTCGTGTCCCAAAGGATCCAATTTCTCTTGTAATAATTTCATAGACATAGCTCTCAGGCTTGAGCCAAGGGATACACACCTGAGTCATCCATCACACTCAAGGAAGCAGGAGGTCTCCGTAAGATATTTATATTTAACTGAAGGTCAAATTCTCATGCAGGGGGAGAAAGGATTTTGTTAACACTTTTTCCATAGTGACCCTTTTAGAAGTAACTTCAGATGGAGCCAGCTTACTTGTTGTTCTCGCTAGCCAACATGATCACATCTTAATTATAGTACCTCCTGCTACCGAGAACCCAACAGCTTGGTATATCAACCTCTGAATTGGGTCTGTTACTGCCCAACACTGGGTTTCCCCCTCTTTTTTGGAACATTTAACACTTTTTCTTTTAATTGAGGTATAGTTGATTTACAATGTTGTGTTAGTTACTGGTGTATAGCAAAGGGATTCAGATACATACATATATATATCCATATATCAGCATACATATGTGGGTGTATATATATTCTTTTTCAGGTTTTTTTCCATTATAGTTTATTGCAAGATATTGAATATAGTTCCCTGTGCTATATAGTAGGTCCTTGTTGTTTATCTATTTTATACATAGTAGTGTATATCTGATAATCCCAAACTCCTAATTTATCCCTCCCCTACCTTTCCCCTTTGGTAACCATAAGTTTGTTTCCTATGTCTGTGAGTCTGTTACTGTTTTGTAAGTTCATTTGTATCGGTTTTTAGATTTCACATGTAAGTGATATCATATGATATTTATCTTTCTCTGTCTGACTTATTTCACTTAGTATGATAATCTCTAGTTTCATCCATGTTGCTGCAAAGGGCATTATTTCATTCTTTTTTTTATGGCTGAGTATTATTCCATTGTATATGTATACACCATGTCTTCTTTATCCATTTATCTGTTGATGGATGTTTAGGTTGCTTCCATGTCTTGGCTATTGTAAATAGTGCTGCTATGAACATTGGGGTACATGTATCTTTTTGAATTAGAGTTTTCTCCAGATATATGCCCAGGAGTGAGATTGCTGGATCATCTGGTAGCTCTATTTTTAGTTGTTTAAGGAACCTCCAGACTTTTTTCATAGTGGCAGCACAACTTACATTCCCACGAATGGTGTACAAGGGGTCCCTTTTCTCCACACCCTATCTAGCATTTGTTATTTGTAGACTTTTTGATGATGTCTCTTCTGACAGGTGTGAGGTGATACCTCATTGTAGTTTTGATTTGCAGTCCTCTGATAATTGGCGATTTTGAGCATTTTTTCATGTGCCTATTAGCCATCTGTATGTCTTCTTTGGAGAAATGTCTATTTAGATCTTCTGCCCATTTTTTTTATTGGGTTGTTTGTTTTTTTGATATTAAGCTGTATGAGCTGTTTGTATATTTTGGAAATTAAGCCTTTGTCAGTCGCATCGTTTGCAAATATTTTCTCCCAGTCTGTAGGGTCTTTTCATTTTGTTCATGTTTCCCTTTGTTGTGCAAAAGCTTACATGTTTGAAAAGTTCCCTTTGTTTATTTTTGCTTTTTTTCTATTGATTTGGGAAACTGACCTAAGAAAACATTGCTATAATTTATGTCAGATAATGTTTTGCCTATGTTCTCTTCTAGGAGTTTTATGACATCATGTCTTATTTTTAAGTCTTTAAGCCCTTTTGAGTTTGTGTGTGTGTGTGTGTGTGTGTGTGTGTATGGTGTGAGGGAGTGTTTCATTGATTTACATGCAGCTGTCCAGCTTTCCCAACACTGCTTGCTGAAGAGACTGTCTTTTCTCCATTGTATATATTCTTGCCTTCTTTGTCGAAGCTTATTGACCAGCGGTGTGTGGGTTTATTTCTGGACTCTCTGTTCTGTTCCATTGATCCATATGTCTGTTTTTGTGCCAGTACCATGATGTTTTGATTACCATAGCTTTGTAATATTGTCTAAAGTTTGGGAGGGTTATGCCTCCAGCTTTGTTCTTCTTTCTCAGGATTGCTTTGGCAATTCTGGGTCTTTTTGTGTTTCCGTATAAATTTTAGTATTATTTGTTCTAGTTCTATGAAAAATGTCTTGGGTAATTTGATAGTGATTGCATTAAATCTGTAGATTGCTTTGGGTAGTATGGCCACTTAAGCAATATTAATTCCTCCAATCCAAGAGCCTGGGATATCTTTCCATTTCTTTGAATCACCTTCAGTTTCCTTTATCAGTGTTTTATAGTTCTCAGCGTATGTCTTTCATCTCCTTGGTCAGGTTTATTCCTAAGTATTTTTTTGATGTGATTTTAAAAGGGATTTTTTTTTTTACTTTCCCTTTCTGATATTTCATTATTGGTGTAAAGAAATGCAACCAATTTCTGTATATTAATCTTGTATCCTGCTCTCTTGCTGAATTTGTTTATCAATTCTAATAGTTTTTGTGTGGAGTCCTTAGGGTTTTCTATATATAGTATCATGTCATCTACATATAATGACAATTTTACCTCTTCCCTTCCAATTTGGGTACCTTTTATTTCTTTTTCTTGTCTGATTACTGTGGCTAGGACTTCCAGTACTATGTTGAATAGAAGTGGTGAGACTAGGCATCCTTTTCTTTTCCAGATTTTAGTGGGAAGGCTTTCAGCTTTTCACCTTTGAATATTATGTTGGTTATGTATTTGCTATAAATAGCTTTTATTATGTAGAGATAAGTTCCCTCTATACCCACTTTGGTAAGAGTTTTTATCATGAATGGATGTTGAATTTTATCAAATGCTTTTTCTGTGTCTATTGAGATGGTCATGTGGTTTTTGTCTTTTCTTTTGTTGATGTGGTATATCACAATAATTGATTTGTGTATGTTGAACCATCCTTGTGACCCTGGGATGAATCCGACTTCATCATGTTTTTATGTGTTGTTGGATTCAGTTTGCTAATATTTTGTTGAGAACTCTTTCATCTATATTCATCAAAGATATTAACGTGTAATTTTCTTTTTTGGCAGTGTCTTTGTCTGGTTTTGGTATCAGGGTGATGGTGGCTTCATAGAATGACTTTGGGAGTGTTCCCTCCTCTTCAGTCTTTTGGAAGAGTTTGAGAAGGATTGGCATAAGTTCTTCTTTGTCTGTGTTTTAGAATTCCCCAGTGAAGCCATCTGGTCTTGGACTTTTGTTTGCTGGGAGATATATATATTTTTTTATTACAGATTCCTATTTCACTTCTAGTGATCGGTCTACTCAAATTATCTGTTTCTTCTTAATTCAGTTTTGGTGGGCTCTGTGTTTCTAGAAGCTTGTCCATTTCTTCTAGGTTGTCCAATTTGTTGGCATATAATTAATTGTTCATAGTATTCTGTTACGGTTTTTTTGTATTTCTGCAGTGTCAGTTATTCTTCCTCTTTCATTTCTTATTTTGTTTATTTGAGTCCTCTGTCTTTTCTTCTTGGAAAGCCTGGCCAGAGCTTTGTCAATTTTGCTTATCCTTTCAAAAAATAAGCTCTTGGTTTAATTGTTTCTTTTCCTATTTTTAAAAATCTGTATTTTATTTATTTCCTCTCTGATCTTTATTATTATTCCTTCTGCTGACTTTAGGTTTTGTTTGTTCTTCTTTTTCTAATTCTTTTAGGTGGTAGTTTAGGTTATTCGAGATTTTTTTCTTGTTTTTTGAGAAAGGCCTGTATTGCTGTGAACTTTCCTCTTAGGACTGCTGTTGCTGCATCCCATAGATTTTATATGGTTGTATTTTCATTGTTATTTGTCTCAGTCAAAAAGGATCTTGCTGTGATTTATGTCATAGAGTGTTCTACCTATGTTTTCCTCTAAGAGTTTTATACTCTCTGGCCTTACATTTAGGTCTTTAATCCTGTCTCAGGTATTTTTTAATTTCCTCTTTGATTTCACCATTGACTCTTTTTTTAAAAAAAAAAATTTGTTATTTGGCTGTGTGGGTCTTAGTTGCGGCATGTGAGATCTGTAGTTGAGGCATGCGCGATCTAGTTCCTTGACCAGGGATTGAACCTGGGCCCCCTGCACTGGGGAGCGCAGAGCCTTAGCCACTGGACCACCAGGGAAGTCCTCCATTGGTTTTTTAGTAGCATGTTGTTTAGTCTCCATGTAATCGTTTTTTTCTCATTTTTCTCTCTGTGGTTGATTTCTAGTTTCATGCCGTGTGGTCAGAAAAGATGTTTGAAATACTTTCTATCCTCTTAAATTTGTTGAGGCTTGTTTTGTGTCCTAGTGTGTAGTCTGTCCTAGAGAATGTTCCATGTGCACTTGAAACGAATGTGTATTCTGTTTCTTTTGAATGTAATGTCCTGAAAATCTCAATTTAGTCTAACTGTTCTATTGTGTCATTTAGTATCTCTGTTGCCTTATTGATTTTCTGTCTAGAAGATCTGTCCATTGATGTGAGCAGGGTGTTAAAGTCTCCTACTGTTATTGTATTCCTATCAGTTTCTCCCTTTATGTCTGTTAGCATTCGTCTTACGTGTTTAGCTGTTCCTATATTGGGTGCATATATATTAACGAATGTAATATCCTCCTCTTTTGTTGATCTTTCTATCATTATAGAGTGTCTTTCTTTCTCTTTCTTCATGGCCTTGGTTTTAAAGTCTATTTTGTCTGATAGGAGTATTGCAACCCCATTTTATTGTCATTTCCATTGCATGAACTATCTTCTTCCATCCCCTCACTTTCAATCTATCTGTGTCCTTCGCCCTGAAGTAGGTCTCTTGTAGGCAGCATATTGTAGGCTATTGTTTTATTATCAGATCTGCCGTTCTCTGTCTTTTGATTGGAGCATTTAGTCCATTGACATTTGAGTAATTATTGATAGATAATTATTGCCATTTTAAACCTTGTTTTGCAGTTGATTTTATATTTCTTCTTTGTTCCTTTGTTTTTCTTTTTTGTTTTTCCTTTTGTGTTTTGAAGCTTTTCTTTGTATTATGCTTGAGTTCTCTTCTTTTTGGTTTTTGTGAATCCATTGTATGTTTTTGATTTGTAACCACAAACTCTGGTTTTCAAGTATGGAACATTTAATTCTTATATCTTACTCCATATTGTTTATTCTGTTTAAATGTGGTAGTTATAATATTTTAACTTAATTGCTTCAATGTAGTAATCTATTTTGTAGATAGTTAAGTAGAGATATGTGCTCTGATATAATCTTTGCTTTAACTGTTGCCTTGCTTACTCACTCTGTGTTACTTCTTTGATCTGGGCGTGCCTCTGTCAGTGCCCATTAGTTTTGTACAGAAAGCTAGGTTCTAGATCAGGGAGTTCCTCCAGGCTTGCCTTCCTGTCGTCTTTCTTAAAGAGCCTCAGGAATTTACTCTTCTCTTCTGGACCTGGTAATTTTCATATCTTAGCTCCTTCTTCTTATCTGTTCCTATTTGGATTTGGTAATAAGACTTTGTATGCATTGCCTTGCTGCTAGTTTGGTAACCTACATGTGGCTGCATCCAGGATTGTGCCTTGGCTTCCCCCAACTGCTGGAGTAGGTAAGAGTATCATACTCTTGCACTCACTCATGGTCTTTGAGAATGTAATTTGCCAGGCATATTGTACCCTTTACTACCTAAGAAACTACAGGGAAACCGGGCAATGACATGACTATCTATTTTGCCCACAAAACTATAACTGAAACATTACTGTGTATCTAGTACCAGAATACTTTGATTGGCAGTTAAATGCCTGAGAGAAAGTAGCCACATGTGTTCTAAGCATAAACCAGGTCTATAAAGGAAACACATGAAATGGCTGACATTTCTTTTCCAAGAAAAAGCAGATCACAGCAAATTATTATGACACAAGTCTATATAGGTGCCTGGGGAAGAAATGAAAGTAAAAGAATCATCATGAAAGGGTGAAACTAGTTGAAAAAGGCTTTCTCCAGGAGGTGTGGGGTTCTTGAACTTAATCTATTAGATAACTGTAAATTGCTATAGATGCTAAGGGATGAAAGGGTGAAATTGGCATGGCCAGAATGACAGATGGAGAAAATGGTTGCAACATCAACAGATGAGAGGAGAGAGAGAGAAGTTGGATTTGGGTAATCCGTGCTTTTGTGGTTGGGGGAGTGGATGGGTAGGAGGGAGGCATGAGAATTCCCACCATATTCTGGGGTTGCTATTAAGAAAGGCTGCATTCACTGTGAAACAAACATGCTGGACTGGAACTCAGTCGTTTGCTTTTGAAGTCCTTGGAGCCTGCCATAATTCCTCGCTCTAGCTTTCCTTCTCTTGGAGAAGTGGACTCCCAGGTTCACCTTGGCTGTTTTAATTAGGCATTTCTAGGGAAAACAGGATATGAATGAAGAAATAGTAATGCAATCCTTGGAAGATTTGCATCTCAGTAAAGCAGCTGGCTCTTAGACCACTGATTGCTCATTTGTCACACTGGGGAAAATTTAAAAAGGAAATATCTTTCCTGGCTTGGTACTGGTGCCTACTTGGACCTTTCAATATTTTTCCTGCTCCCAGCATCAACACCGCAACTGCTGAATCCTCAGTGACTAAAGACACTTCAGACATTCTTTTCTCTTTCTTTTATTGTCTCAGTGATTTTGACTTTTGTAGGACTCATCGTGAATCTCTTTATTGTAGTAGTCAGTTACAATACTTGGGTCAAAAGCCACAGAATCTCTTCTTCTGATAGACTCCTGTTCAGCTTGGGCATCACCAGGTTTCTTATACTGGGACTGAATGCTGTTTTCTTCATCTCTGCAAATATGGAAAGGTCAGTCTACATATCCATTTTTTTTTCCTGTCATGTTGGATGTTTTTGGACTCTAATAGTCTTTGGTTTGTAACCTTGCTCAATGCCTTGTACTGTGTGAAGATTGCTAACTACCAACCCTCACTGCTTCTCCTGCTGAAACAAAATCTCTCCCCCAAGATGCCCTGGCTGCTGCTGGTCTGTATGCTGATTTCTGTCTCCACCACTCTCCTGTATGTTGTGCTCAGACAAAAAGCACCCCCTTCTGAATTTGTGGCTGGGAGAAATGACACAGTATTTGACATCACTGAGGGAATCTTGTCTTTGGTGACCCCTTTGGTCTTGAGCTCATTTCTCCAATTCATCATTAATGTGACTTCTGCTTCTTTGTTAATCAGTTCCTTGAGGAGACGTATACAGACGATGCAGAGAAATGCCGCTGTTCTTTGGAATCCTTAGACTGAGACTCCTGTGGGTGCTCTGAAGCTGATGATATATTTCCTCATACTCTACATTCTGTATTCACTTGCTTCCCTGCTCCATTATCTCCCTTCTTCTGTAGGGATGGATTTGGGAGCCAAGTCCATTTATGTTATCATTTCCACCATTTACCCTCCGGGACATTCTGTTCTCATTATTCTCACACATCCTAAACTGAAAACAAAGCAAAGAAGATTCTTTGTTTCAATAAATAGTGGAATTTCAATAATAAATGGTGGCTAGAGTCACCTCATGGGGCGCATGATTTTGTTGGCAGTTTTCCCAGCTATCTGAGGAATTCATTTTTGGAATTGCTGATCTGACTCCCTAGGCCTTTAAGTGCCTGTATTTCAATTCATTCTACAATATATTTTTGCTAATATTTTAAAAGTAGACACTTTCTGTAAGAAACTTGTTTGAAGCATCGCTTATCATGTATTTTGCATGGGTGTTGCATACCTGGATCATGGAAGTCACCACACTGTTCCATGGCTACTGAAGTTTAATGGGAAGTTCCCCAAAATAAAGCAATACATTAGAGGGCACATCATTAGTTAAATTTTTGAGGTTTAGCTGAGGAGCCCTGGGTAAGGGATCAGCAGTGGGTAAATGGTCATCAGGAGCCACTAGACTGGCTTAAAGCATGGCAAGAGGGTGCAAAGAGGAAAAAGAGGAAAGGAAAGTTTCAGAGAGAAAAGGGAGGGAAGAGAAACGTCAAAGGAAATAGGTGTACATTGTGTCAGATGCATAGAAAAAGGGTCCTCAACTTGCTGAGGGACAGTAAGTGAGGTATTACTACCAAGAAACTCTAGGACTGAATTTCTAGATTTGTTCTGGAAAGAAGGGAAGGGCCAGAGTTGATGAGTGGAGGGAAGTGGTTAGGATTGAAGAAGCCCAATCCAGGATGGTTTCAAGGATCTTCAAATCCAGGGAGCCAAATTCAAAAGCATGTGCCAAAACGTGACATTAACACAATCCGAGTGCCCCTTTACAAAAGATTGTACCCTTCATATGATATGGGATTCAGTAGAAAGCCGAGAGGAGTCATGGGACTGGTGGTGGGAACACCTGACTTTTGGTGAATTTATGTCACCTCTGTGTGAATTTATGCACTGAGATTTATGGGCACTGCACAGTTCTCCAAAATGCTGAGCTTTTTGTTTATTTGTTTGGAACAGCAGGACTATGGCTACAGAGGAATAGGAATCTGAAGATGGCATATTGATGTTTTGAAATGGGAATTGGGAAATAATAATTTATATAGTTTTTTTGGTGTTTATAGGATATGTAATATTCATCACAAAATAAATAATCTTAATAAAATAACATTCTCTTTATTGAAAAAGACCCCGAGAAATCTCCAAATTTTACAATTTACCTGATATTTCTCATTCCAGCCACCAGAATCCTGACTACAGTATTCAGTAAAGAACCAATAGTTTATACTACAAAACCTGGAGGTATTCATCATGTTAGAATCTGAATATTAGGAGATAAATGGATTGCTGAGAGCAATTAAATGTACACTGCGACATAAGAACTCTAAATGCATAGCAGAAGCCCTCATGGACCCCAGTATCTGTTCTTTTCCCCCTCTCTTAAATAGTTAACGGAATTTTTAGCTACTTGGAGTTTTTGGCAGCTAATTACATTTTACAGCTTTTTCTTATAAGTAGGTATTGCCGTGATTTCTAGGTGGCGCCCCCAGAACAGGTATATGCATTCCCTTCTTTTCCCTTCTCCTCCTCCTATGGGCTGGAATGCCGATGTAATGATTGGCCATCTTGCACCACACAGATGAGGTGACTGCCTGGAGATAGTGGAGCAGTTATGCATGCTCGAGTTGGCTGTATGGTTCCCGGAGCTGCCATACCTCAACTCCAGGACCATTCATGAAAAATAAACATCTCCATTCTTTCCGACTCTGTAGTTTGGTGTTTCTATTGCCTTTTACTCAAATAATTTATACTGTACCATAGATATGTACAATAGTGTATATCTGTATGATGAAGGAGTGTGTATTTAGCATTTTGTAGTCAAAGAACATTTTTATATGACCTGATAAAATACTTATTACTACTAAGTGAAACAAAAACATGTATATGCAAAGAAAATTGAAAACAGCAATTATTTTTAGGTAGAAAGTTTTGAGTAATTTTTTCCCCATTTTCCAAGTTTTCTATGATGAACATGTATCTCTTTTGTAATCAGAAGAAAACACATACTTTAAAATATTAACAGTAAGTATCTGTCTGTCTGTCTAAATGATCAGTGGGGTCTTCTGATGTCAAACTCCTGTCTCTCCTCACTAAGAAAGGCTGAGTGAGTAACCATTCTCCTGCTTTGTCTGGGTTCTTTTTCTAGTATTGACAAAGTTCTGCTGATTCATTTCTTGAGTGTCTTATATTGTATTCATTTATTTCCCATTTGGACTGGATGTGTTGTTTTTGTATTAGGACTGTTTTGCTGTTTGAAGATCTTGAGTCTTTGCTTAGACACTTGCCTAAAGTCCTTCTTGGGCATAGTTTTTTAGCAATGCTGTGGGTTTGGAGTTTTGCTGGTTCCAATATGTTCTTCCACTAGGTACTTATTAATCAGGAGTTTAAACATTGTTTTGGAGTTTATTTCTTCAAAATATGATAACTTACAAGCTCTCTAATATATATATGCAATATCCTGCATCTCCCTAAATTCTCTACCTATTCAGGAAAGAGAGGGATGTTTAAAACTCTTTGCTGAGAAGAGTCACTTTCTGAAATGAAGGGCAGGCACGAGGGCAGTGTCCGTATGACATCCTGAAACATTCTCTGTGGTAGCTATAACTGGAGGCATTGTTATTTAACTGTTAACTGCTACAGGTCAAATTACTGTCTGGGCTACATTTTCACATGTTATTTTATTGGTTCCTCACAATTTCTTTGGTAATGTAGATATATATTATACCCAGTATATGGATGAGAAAATTGAGGTCCAAACAAGTTAAGTAAATGGCTCACAATAGTAAAACTAGGAGAGGGTAGATGCAAGGCTCCAATTCGTCTTCTGATTCTAAAATCCACTTATTTTCCCACTGTATCAGAAGATGAGTGGAAAGATGTAGGGACAGAGTAGAATCATGCCCAATTATAAAGCTTTATTTCCTAGGACAAGAAGAAAATATTCAAAATGATGTCTGAAGCAGGATGTATCCAGCCTGAAAATCCATGCTGGGCTGCTGTCTCTCTCTCTATCTATCTATCTAAGAGAGAGAGGTAGGGGAGGTATGAAAATCTTGTGGGTGCTTAGTTTCTTTCTGAAATAATTATCATGGGGTACTGTAGACACTGGGTTTTTAGGCCCTGAAATTTATGTGAGATATATTTTTAAAACAACAAGTAGGAACATTAAAGAAGAAACCATTTTAAAATTTCTTTTGAATACAGCTACTTGGGAAGGAGTAGAAAGAGGGTGGGAAAGTAGATACAGTTCATGTAAGAAGTAAAGGAAATTCTTGGCCATTTCAAGTATTTTAAAAGTTTCTTTATATTGCCTAAGTTTCACTTAAACATATGTGACTTTGGGTTTCCCTGATCATTGTTACCAGCATTCTGTTGAGACATTTTCAGTTGTTCCAGCTGTTTAAAAAGAAAAAACACTAACAAAGAAAGAAGGGATTAAGAGGAAGAAGGCAGTAGTGTTGTAAAGCATAAATTGATTGTAACTTTTAAGATAGCCTCAAATGCCAGGATCTTCTGGTAAAACTGAAGCTTACTGAAAGCGTTTAAAATAAGTTTCCCAATAATGTTCTTTTTTATAAGTTAAAGCTGGAGATGGATCCTCTAATCTAGCCCACTGCTTCTAAGAGAGAGCTGGAGGTGCAAGGGCTTTCTTTCAAATTTTGTATGCCCTGCCTCCCATTCTTCCTGGGTGTGGGAGTAGAAGGTAGAAGTGGTAGTTTGACAAAACTCCCTAAGGATTAGATAACTGGCCCCTGGCCAGTTTTATTCCTTGAGTGAAAAAGGATGAAAAGAAACTCCATGGATGTGTGAGAATTTGCCTGGCATGGAAATTAACAAGTAGGTGATAGGAGTTAATGGAGGTTAGGGTGGGGAGAGGGGAGGACCGCACACCATCCTCCCCAAGCAGTTGGGGTAGGTATAAGTTCAGTCTTCTGGGGGAGCACCAGTAGTAACATCACGTCAGAGCAGCTAGCTTGCTCTTTGGATTATGGCTGTGGGATATATAGGGTCTGGGAAGAAAGGCAGGACTGTAACTCTGTCAGTAGGAAGGAACACGAGGCCCTGGGTAATGGCTCCATGTGTGTACAGCTTGCTTGCAAATGAGGTGTCTGAACACAGGTACATCCTTGATTTGTTTGATAATCTTTCTGACCTATTTTAAATACAGAAAATTATCTGTCTCAGTTTTGCTGCTTTCATAGTTGGGACAATGACTATATAATGATCTGAATTCAGGGATATCAAGAGAAGAAATACTTAAATATATTGATATTACTCAGAAAAATCTATCTAACTCCCATCTTCCCCTCTGTATCTTTGACTTCTCTGTCTGTTTTTAAAGGCCTGTCATAATCAGGCTCCTATCTTTACTCTTGCTTTCCAGAAATTCTGGAATTGTGCAGAGCTTACCACCTTTCTTCAGAAGCACCAACCCAGTTCATGTATTTGCATACTGTGAATAACAGCAGACTTCAGCTGCTCTCCTACTTTATTGACAGGAGTGAATATGGAGAGAAATCACCAAGGAAGGAAAGAAAAATACTAACATTAATTTCTAGGAACCAGGCTAGGTAATTTCATACGTCCTTTTATCATCACAATAGCCCTGTGAGGTAAGCATTATTATCAAAACTTTTATAAAGAGAAACCAGGAGCTCTGAGAGGTTAATTGACTTGTCTAAGGACCTAGCTACATTATAACTGGTTGAGTTGGGAAGTAAACCCAAATCTGTCTGACTCTGAAGCATGTTGCCTTTCTATGAGTGGCCACAAGTGCCCCTATTTGAATTCCCCTTACACGGAGCTGGTCATGTGGTTTGTGTCCCATTGAGGGTTGGTGCTAGCATGAAACTGTGGACACTTTGCTTCAGATGAGCAGATATCCAGAAAGCCCTGTCTGCCATCTCTTGTTGCTCGACTCTTTTCTCAGCATGATCTTGCAATGTTAGGAGAAAACCTCCACCTCCCAAACCTCCTCTAGAAAAGCACAATCCTCAAATTGTTAAAAATGTAATTTTCCTGCAAACAGCCTTATGTAACTGAGTTTTACATAACTTTTCAAAAATAACGTTTTAATTTTTAATTTTATTTTATGTCATAGAAAAGTTGCAAAGAGAGTATGTAGCAGTCCCATATTCCCCTCTCTCAGCTTTTCTGATGTTAATAGCTTACATAACCTGGTACATTTGTTAAAACTAAGAAACCAGCAATCACACAGTAACTGTTAACTAAACTACAGACTTCATTCAAATATTACCGGTTTTCCCACACGTGTTCTTTTTCTGTTCCAAGAATCCAGGATCTCACATTGCGTTTAGTTGTCAGATAGTTTTAGTCTCCTCTGGTCTGCGATGTTTCTCAGTCTTTCCTTGTTTTTCATGACCTTGACAGCTTTGAAGATTACTGCTCAGGCATTTTATAAAATGTCTCTTAATCTGGGTTTCTCTGATGTTTTTCTCACAGTTAGACTGGAGTTGAGGGCCTTTAGGGAAGAGTACAACAGAGGTGAAGCACCCTTCTCATCACATCACATCAGGGGTACATGATGTCATCGTGACTTATCATTGGTCCTGTTAACCTGGATTGCTTGATGAAGGTGGTGTCTGCCAGGTTTCTCCACTGCCTGGTTACTCTACTTCCCTTTCCAGACATTCTTGTTTAGAAGTAAGTCTCTAAGTCCAGCTTATTCTCAAGGGAAGGGGCATTAAGCCGTGCTTCCTAGAGGGTCTCCCAAATCTTGTCTACTTATTTCTCGTCCCAAATTTTCATACTTACGGAAGCAGAGAAAATAGCTCCTGCTTTCTTATCTGCCAAGTCCCCTCACTACCATTTACTTTTTCTACCCCAGCAATGCTGCTGCTGCTTATACTCTTATTGTGATCCTTGCTGCATGCAGGCCATGGAGGGTGGAGTTTGGCACTTCATCCTCCCTGCAAATACCTGAATTCCAGTACCCAAGAGGTGGTACTGACCCAGTGAGCGAGAACTCCACCTCTTCATGAAGTGGTGGGGAAGAAGCTGGAAAGACGATGAATATGTGTACATTTATAGCTTTTGTTCCTATTACACATGCCAATTAATAACATGCTTAATTTTCTCAATTTCTGAATTTTTAGACACATGCTGTACATTAAGAGAAGAATTAATTTGCTCAGGTTAGCAGTTGCTACAGAAGAGTTGCCTTCTAGATGCCATCTAGTGGCAATGTAGGCACAATTTGGGGCGGCATTAGAAAAGTCTATGTCCAGGAATACAAAATGTTTGAGTCCCTGAGATATATCAGATGTAGAACAGGAGATGGAGCTGTACTTAGTCTGGCAACTTGTGGGGGGAAGGCATTTTTTTGGATGAAAGTGGCAGACCTTAGTCTTTGAAACCAAAGTCCCTTAGCTGCTGCTTCCTCCTTCATGTGGCTTTTATGCCTGGGCTAGCCTCTCTGCCATCATCTCCAGCTCTTCCCCCTCTGAGCCCACCACTGGCTCATCCCTGAGACACTGATGGCTACACGTCCCTCTGTTCTGTCATAATGGTCATGAGGAATCAGACCTGTTGAAGGTGTCCACGACATGGGAGAAAGATCTAGTCAGCCCTTACTCTAGAGAATTGCCAACAGTAAAATTAACTTCCTGTAAAATTGTCAAGTTAATTACATTTTTGTTCTCAATTCTTCTTCTCATTTCTTCTTTAATTTTGAAATAAAATGAGAGAGTAACATGCAAAATAGAATAGAAACCAGAGCTATTGCTCTCTAAGCAATGCAAAGTGCTTATTTTAGTAAACTCCAGAAGTCAAAACTGAGTTCTCATGTTTTACATGGAAAGGATCACATTTTTCTAAATTATTGCAGGTAATCCATTTCTCTTTGCCAGTAGAGACTGTGTATCCCCTGATGAGATGAAGTAGAAAATAGGTATAATTTTGAGATAATGTGTGTGAAGAAAAAGATGAACCTGTGCATTAATAGCTAGATAAAATTTTTAGACAAACATTATTCTTATTAGAATTAACTAATTATCTCAGTTCTCTACATGGTTTAGCCTTTCTTAACACCACTTGTAAAGCAGCCCGTCAAGAAACCATCTTTATATTTCTAGTGATTTTTTTTTTTCTTTGAGCCCAGAACAGGCTTTCTGGATACACGTCAGTTGGCTGCCATGCTTTGCATGAAGTTCCACTGCTCAGGACCTCAAGTGCGGCAGGGTGGGAGAGAAGGGCAGTTTTGTTTGCCATCCAAAAGTCACTGTAGAAGCCTTGCTCTTGGAGAGGTTCATGCCTCATCCAAGTTTTCTGGCCAGTGGCAGTTATGACCTTCCCCTCTGCCTCTCCACAGCTGCAGGCAGAGTTCTCAGGCTCCAGGCCCTCAGCTGGGTGGGGTGGTGAACAATGTGTGCAACCTGGCAGCAGGGCCTGCTCCCTGCTGTGTTCCTGTGCCTCCTCCACTGCCTGGCACATGGTAAGCGCTCTGCACGTCTTACCTAATGGATAGAAATCTGGTCCCACAAGCGATTATATTACTAGTAGAACAGCTGAGGCCCAGAGAGGGTGCTGGCTTGATTGCAGCTTCATAGAGTGCCCAAGGCAGCGCTGGCACCTGGAACAGAACCTTTTTACTACACCCGTGCTGCCTTCCTAAGAAGCCTGGCCTTTCTCCTTCTTTCCAGTCCAATTCCACTTTCTTCTCATTTCCTCATAGTTATTTCTAGCCTGTTTTGAACACTGTACTGGTTTTCTATTTTTTGTGAAGCAAGACAAATTTAGCAGCTTAAAACAACATCCATTTATTATGTCACAGTGTCTGTGGATCAAGACTCCTGGCACAGCCCACGTGGGTCCTCTGTGTAGCGTCTCACAGGCTGCAGTTAAGATGTTGGCTGGGCTGTGTTCCTTCTGGGGCTGTGTTCCTTCTGGAGCTGTGTTCTTTCTGGAGCTTGCCAAGCTTACTGGTTGTTGGCAGGATTCAGTTCTTTGCATTTGTAGGACAAAGTCCTGTTTTCTTGCTGGCTGTCAGGTGGTGGGATTCGGGGGTGGGGTGGGGTCAATCTAAGCATCTAGAGGCTTCCCACAGTTTCTCACCATGTGGCTCTCTCACAACATGGCAGCTGGATTCTTTAAACCCAGCAGGAGGGCCCAGTTCCTCCTCCAAGACATTATCTGATTAAATCAGGCCAACGTGGGATAGTCTACTTTTTGATTAACTCAAACTTGACTGATTAGGGACCTTAATTACATCTGCAAAAGCCCTTCATCTTTGCCATGTAATATAACCTAATCACAGGAGTGACATTCCATGTTATTCACAGTCCCACCCCTGCTCAAGGATTATTCAGGGTATGTACACCAAAGGGTGGGAACCTTGGGCGCCATCTTAGAATTAAGCCTCCCATAAACACATTTGCATTTGTCTGGTCCCAAGGTAGGTGGAATCTGAACAGTAAATGAAGCACTTTTCCTATATTTCTTGATTACTCTGCTAGTCTTTTTTCACTTCTTTGAGCTCATCTCCTTCCTCTAAGACCTTGATGTGACATATATGCTAAGTCAAGTGTGTGTGGATAATTGATCATAAAGGGCAGATGATCTCAAAGATCCTGATTAATAGTAATGGCTCCTCTACCTGACCTCCTATATTTTTTATTATTTGGCACTTAAAGTATGTTTTGGTTCTGTGATTGTTTTCTTTCCCCAAACTTCCCCTACTTCTCTCTTTAATAATGAAATATATTTTTAATTTCTGACTTTATTTGGCTTTCATGCCTATATGTTCAAAGCTCTTTTTATGAAAATAAATTTTCTTTTTTATATGAATGAGCTCACATCTGGCACTGTATAGAACCTAAGACTGTTTTGGTCTTTTTTATTGAGAGATCTTATTATATTATGTGTTGGTATCTAGATGTTAGCCCATGACCCTTGAGAAGGAGAGTTGGTGTTTCTGATACGTTTTCAAATCTCTAGTCTCAGGGTTTGTTCAGGGTTCATTCATGTGGATGCAAATATAGAGGGGTTTATAACTTCTAAACTCTCTGTTCCTGGTCACAGCTGTTCAGTCTATGCTTGAGGACAGGTTACAGAAGGGTAAGACCAAATCCAGATTTTGTGATATGAAAATTTACTGTGAGTGTTGTATCCTCTTCAGGGAGTCTGCAGTTCAGCCAGGAGCCTTTCGCATTCATCGGCACTGAAGCAGAGCACCTGCTGAGACAGCAGTGAGAGACTTCCCCAGCCATGCTGACTGCTGTCCTAGGACTGTTAATGCTGGTAGCAGTGGCTGAATTTCTCATTGGCCTGGTTGGAAATGGAGTCCTCGTGGTTTGGAGTTTTGGAGAACGGCTCAGAAAATTCAAGGGGTCCTCATATAACCTCATTGTCCTGGGCCTGGCTGTCTGTTGATTTCTTCTACAGTGGTTGATTATGGTGGACTTAAGTCTGTTTCCGCTTTTCCAGAGCAGCCATTGGCTTTGCTATCTCAATGTCTTCTGGGTCTTAGTAAGCCAGACCAGCCTGTGGTTTGCCACTTTTCTCAGTGTCTTCTACTGCAGGAAGATCATGACCTTTGAATACCCTGTCTACTTGTGGCTGAAGCAGAGGGCCTGTTGCCTGAGTCACTGGTGCCTTCTGGTGTACTTCATGATCAGTTTGTTACTTATAGTCCAGGGTAGCTTAGAGTTCTCCGATCCTTCCCACGGAAACAGCAGCATTTTATACCCCCATTCAAACTGGCACTATCTGTATATATTATGGCTCAATACAGGAAGTATAATGCCCTTCATGGTGTTGCTTATTTCCTCTGGGATGCGGATTGTCTCTTTGTGTAGATACCGCAGGAAGATGAATGTCCATACAGTCGGCAGGAGAGATGCTCAGGCCAAGGCTCACATCACTGTCCTGAAGTCCTTGGGCTGTTTTCTTATACTTTACATAGTTTACATCCTGGCCAGCCCCTTCTCCATCACCTCCAGGTCTTTTCCTGCTGATCTTACCGCTCTCTTCATCTCTGAGACACTCATCGCTGCCTACGCTTCTCTTCATTCTGTCATATTGATCATGGGGAATCCCAGGATGAAGCAGACTTGTCAGAGAATCCTGTGGAAGACAGTATATACTTGGAGAGAAAGGAGTGGTCAGGAGACTGTTTTGAGACACTTTTTTGATAGCTCTCCAAAAGGGGGCTGACTTTTACATATTTAAAATTTTTCCTTCTTTTTAAAAAAAATTTTTATTTTATATTAGAGTATAGTTGATTAACAATGTTGTGTTAGTTTCAGGTGTACAGCAGAGTGATTCAGTTATACATAGACATGTACCTATTCTTTTTCAAATTCTTTTCCCATTTAGATTATCACAGAGTATTGAGCAGAGTTCCCTGTGCTGTACAGTAGGTCCTTATTGGTTATCTATTTTAAATATAGCAGTGTGTACATATCAATCCCAAACTCCCAATCTGTCCCTCCCCCTCCCCCTCCCCCACCTCTGCTAACCATAAGTTTGTTCTCTATGTCTGTGAGTCTGTTTCTGTTTCGTAAATAAGTTTGTTTGTATCATTTTTTTCTTTTAGATTCCACATATAAGCGCTATCATATGATATTTGTCTTTCTCTGTCTGACTTATTTCATTTAGTATGATACTCTCCAGGTCCATCCATGTTGCTGCTGATGGTATTATTTCATTCTTTTTTTAAAATAAATTTTTATTGGAGTATAGTTGATTTACAATGTTATGCTAGTTTCAGGTGTACAGCAAAGTGAATCAGTTATAGTTATACATATATCCACTCTTTTTTAGATTCTTTTCCCATGTAGGGTATTACAGAGTATCGGGTCGATTTCTCTGTGCTATACAGTAGGTTCTTATTAGTTATCTATTTTATATATAGTAGTGTGTGTATTTCATTCTTTTTAATGGCTGAGTAAAAGTTTTCCTTCTTTAACGCTATATCAATAAACGGACAATAGAAAATGCAGAATAAAAATCAATACTGTTTCTCTTTTCACAATGCAAAGTACATTATTTTAATATATGAGAGAAATCAAGGCTAGGGCTTTATGTTTGGTAAATGAGGTGTTATGTTCTGTTTATATACAGAAAATAATTCATTTCCTTTAAAATTACATAAATAAGTTGTGTTTTTCCTATTAAATCGAGATTAGGAACAATTAATATAGTGATCCTTAATTTTTATGAAATTTCATCTATCTGTTAATTTTAGTCATTTTAGATAAGCTTAAAAAAAAGTACCAAATAAGTTTCCCATTTCTCTACTGTAGTTGGTCTCGTTATCTAACTGAAAAATAAAACAAAATATATTTCTATTTCTGGGAGTTTCTTTGAGCCCTAGACTTGCCTTTCAGGATAAAAATCAGTTGGCTGCCACAATTGGTATTACGTTCTGAGCCCAGGACCTAGTGTGGGGCAAGATGGGAGTGAGGGGCACTTGCTTCTGCTCCCCAAAAGAACATTGCTCCCTGGAGAGGTCAAGCCTTATTTTCTTTGGTCATTTGACCATCCTGACTGTCTACTCTGGCCTCTCTACAGCCTAAAGTCAGAGTTAAAACTCTGTTTTAACAGAGTTAAATGTTGGGTCTTTGAGTTGGATGGAGATCATCTAGAACATCAAATCCATGAAACTGTGTCTGTTTTTGTTTCTTCCTAAGTTCTTGGTGCCTAGAATATTACCTGGCCCATAATAAACAATAAATGTTTTGTAAATGATTGATTAGCTGTGTTTACTAGTCTTTTAACTCCTTTTATATATTATAGAGAAATTGAGGCCCAGAGAGGGCAATGGCCTGCCCAGAGTTTTGTAGAGAGCCAGAACTAACTTTTCAGACTCCTGGTCCAAGGCTCTTTCCTTTATATCACACTACTTTGCTAAAGAGTTAGCTTTGCCTTTCCCTCCTTTGAATCTTGTCCATTTTTGTATATACTTTCTCAGCCTTCTTTTTAGGCTTATTTGAACACATTTTCTTTGGTTCAGTTCTAAAGGATCTGTAATCCAAAGGACAATACTTGATATACTTAAAATTTGTTTTTCACTTCTACTTTCATTAACATGTTCTAACACATGTCTTTTCCTTATCCAAAGCTGTGAACTGAGGTATGTGCTAGCCACATGTGGATGTTAGTCATAGTTCAAGGGAGGGATAGCTCCACTGATGTCACTGTGAGCTGTGTGAGGTCAAGCACCATCTTTGTCTTCTGGAAATGATAATATTCATCCTTTTCAAGTATGGAGATGCTTCTCTAGGGTTATATTTTTAGTAGTAGAATGAATTTTCCACTATGCCATGCCTATTTTTGTACAGCTCTCTGTTGTGACCAGCTGTCATAATGATAATAACCTAACATTTGTATTGGGCTTTACACTTTATCAGGTATTCTTATATGTAGTCTATTATCTCATTTGATTTTAATAGCAACTCTATGAAGGTAGTAATTCTATCCCCATTCTATAGATGACAAAACTCAGGCTGGAGTGATGATTTGCTTAACATCATCAACTAGTAAACAGTCAGATAAAACAGTCCCAAATGTTTGGACTCCAAGTCTTGTGCTTTTACCAGTAAACCTTAAGTTCCTCTTGTTCATACTTGTAAGACTTCATGCCGGGATTAGCCTGTGGAATGCTCAAGTTTGAGAGTATTTTTAAACAGGTGAAATAAGCAACTAATCTTTCATGTTTGGTGTTGGTGGGATGCCTGGGAGTCAAGATCCAAAATCATGACAGACTGAAGTATCTATGACTTGCTTTTCTTAGGGACAAAACACTTGCGTTTTCCCAGTCATCTTTTGGGGTTGGATTTCCTTCCTTTTCCGTGCGTGATTTAGCTCATGATGGATGTGAGGCTACTTTGTGTTTTATCCAAGAAAACAAATCTGGAGGCAAATCTGTGCTTTTGAATTGAATCTTCTGTAATTAAATCTTTTATAGTTTGCATTCTCCGAGCTGCAGCTGGATCCATGTTCATGTGCATAAGTGTGTATGTATGTGTGTAGGTCTTACTACTTCCCTTTCTGTTATGTGGTATGATCTCTGATGGTGCAGCCTAGAGGGGGACTGGAAAAGATGTAAACAATACAGAAAGGTAGAAAATGTACAGCAGCATTTCCCATTCCACTCCTTATTAGTCCCACTGCCCAGATGTGGTCACATTTTACCATTTGTCTTAGTTCTTCTGGTGATTACTTTCACATCTCTAAATAATATTTTGCCTTTCTTACTTGGTTTATCAACTTTGAAACTGTAACTTTTGAATCCCATTCATCAAAGTTTGGGAATCATCTCACTTAACCCCAAATTTATTCCCCTCTCCTATATTTGATTAGTTTTATTTACTTGTCATTCTTCTGATTACTAATTTTGTAACTTCAAGTAATATGTTTTTCACTTTACTTTTTGAACCATAACTTATGACAGTGTCTACAGAATCTAACTATGTAGAAATTAGTGCTTTAACTCTCATGTACTTTTCCCACATCCCAACTCATGTGTCCAACTTGAAATGACTTAAGGAGGAAATTAATTTATTGGAAGGAAATTGGCTATCTTTTAGAATCAATGGGAAGTCTGGAGAGTCAACATCAGAATGGGAACCAAGAGGGTTTAAACAGCTGAGAACACAACCAAGTCACTCTAGAGGGACTGATGCTGGCAGCAACACTCACATTTCAACTGTCAGCATTATGTCCTAGACAGTGCCACTGCCTCTGTGAATGTGTCCCTTTGTGTCATAGTACATAAGCCCTAGCTAAGAGCTTCTGGTTGGCTGATTCTAGGTCACACACCTGCCCTAGATGACAGGTCCTGTGGTGAAAAAAAGTCTGATTTCCCTTTGGCTTCTAAAATATGTATTTTTAAATTAGATGAAATAATGTACTCAACAGTGAGGTTAAGTAGCAGAATCGATACAGCAGACGGTCGATGAATGAACTGGAAGGTCAGCTCAAAGAACTCTCTCAGAAGGTATCAGGAAGCAATAAAAAGATGGAAATAGGAGAAACAGTCCAAAAAATTAAGCATATAGATTGAAGACGAAAGGAACCACTGGAGGCAACTTTCTCTCAATTAAAGAGAAAACGTTAGCAATATATAAGCATTTTAAGAGCAAAGCTGAAAACTTTGCTGAGGGGCTTTCCTTTAGTGGGAGCTAGTGGAGTGACTTCAAGAACTTCTACATTTTATGTTAAATACAGTTATCATATGAGCCAGCAATTCCTCTCATGGGTATATAGCCAAGAGAAATGAAAATATATGTCCACACAAAAATTTACCAATGAATGTTCATGGCAACACTGTTCATAATAGTCAAGAAGTGGAAACAACCCAAATGTCCATCATCCAATGAATGGATAAACAAAATGTGTGTGTGTGTGTACATGCACACACATATTCATACGATGGAATATTATTCAGCCATAAGAAGGAAAGAAGTACTGATACATGCTATAACACAGATAGACCTTGAAGCATTATGCTAACTGAAGGGAGCCTGTCGCAAAGACTGCATATTATATGATTCCCTTTCTATGAAAGGTCCAGAATAGGCAAATCTATAGAACCAGAAAGTTGATCAGTGGTTTCCAGGTGCTGGGGAATAGAGGTATTGGGTAGTGACTACTTACGGGTATAGGTTTCTATCAGGGTCATGAAAATGTTCTAAAATTAGATGGTGGTAATAATTGCTTAAGTCTGTGACTATTTGAAAAACCACTGGATTATACACTTAAAGACACATTAAAGAAATTAAAGATGTAAGTATTGGAAAAGAAGAAATAAAACTCATTATTTTAATATATGATTGTCTACATAGAAAATCCCAATAATCTAAACAATTTTAGGAAATAAGTTAATTTAGAAATGTAGCTATATATAAGGTCAATACCCAAACGTTAGTGTGTTTCTATATAGCAGTATGAAACTAGTAAACCTGGGTTTTCAGAAAACCATTTTTCGCAGCCTCTAGTGTGCTGTAAAATTCTGGGAAAGCTTTAGTTAGTACAAGCTTCATGGTGAAAGTCAGTTTCAGGTTCTCAATCTTGGCTGCATATGAGAATCACTTTGGCAGATTAAAAAGTATCCCAAGTGCCCAGGTCTTGCCCAAGAGCAATTACATCAGAATCTCTGAGATAAGACCCAGGCATTATGTCTTTTAAAGTTCCTCATGTGATTCAGATGTGCAAAAAAGGTTAAGAAAAATAGAGTATTAATCTCATTGAAGTTCTCTTAGCATAGTATCACTGAGATGAACTTATCTTGAATATAAGGTAAAAGATAACTTTAAAAAACAGGTATCAACAGTTCAGGCTTTTTTTCTTTTAATAAGGTTTTATTATTCAGCACTGGATAATTCTGAGGAACTAGTAAAAGAGTTGGAGGAACATCTGATGACAGCAGCATTCACTTCAAGGCCCCTAGCTTTGCAAACTGGCTTTGGGTTTTCCCAGTATCCCCACAGGAGCAGTAACCAATCCAAATCCTTACTCCTGAGATCCATGTCCTGGATGTTTCCTGGATGGATCCCTTACCCTCTTCCCTTCTTTTGTCCATTCATCGTCATCGCCTTCTGGGTACATTCAGGCTCCGGAGCCACATTTTGTCACACTTTATTATTACAACTTGTCATAAACACATTCCTCATCCTCACTTTCTCACCCCTGATCGTGGCATTTTCACTGTTCTCTGTTTATCATGATATCTCTAGGAGAGCAGACACCACCTTTCCCAAACACCTTTCAACTCTATTTTCTGCATTCCCAAGGAGAATTCTTAGAACCTGCTCAAGTTTTGGGGATCCTTGTCAAATGAATCTCAATATGTACTCTCTTTGAAATGTTACCCCAGTGCTCCCAATTCCACTTTAGTTTTCTTTCACAGTACTTATCTGACATACATTTTAAAATTTAACTACCTGTACCTTTAAACTAGAATGTATACTCCTTGAGGACAAGAATCTTTTTCTTTGGTTTTCTTTGTGTCTTCAGTGTTTAGAATAGTAGATATTGTTGAATGAACAGCTATGGGCACCAAAATGGAGCCATAACATATATATTATTTCATAAACTGAGTCTTATAATTTTTATGACAATACATATTCTTTTATACCCTCTTCCCTTCTTTTGTCCATTCATCGTCATCGCCTTCTGGGTACATTCAGGCTCCGGAGCCACATTTTGTCACACTTTATTATTACAACTTGTCATAAACACATTCCTCATCCTCACTTTCTCACCCCTGATCATGGCATTTTCACTGTTCTCAACACCATTTTAAATGATCACACGTATTATTGTGTATGGCTGTACTGCCTTTTTAGAAATAAGCGATACTCTCTGGCCCCCACCCCACCAGTTTTTGCTCTCTACAGTGCTGCAGCAAACATCCTTGTAAAACTCTAAAGGTAGAAGGCAGAATGGGCATAATTCGAAGGTTTATCATATGCACTGCCAAATTTTTGTAGAAAATGAATATGCACTTCCACCAGAAGTGGGATCCTAATTTTAAATAGGGTTAGTCAGACAAGACTTCACTAAGAAAATATTTAAACAAAGATTTTAGGAAGTGAGGCAGGTAGCCATGCAGGAACCTGGGGAAAGTGTAAAAGTTTGAGGTAAGAAAGTGTCTAATGTGTTCAAGGAGGAGCGAGGAGTCTACTGTGGCTGGAGTAGAGGGTGTAGTGGGCACTGAGGTCAAAGGGGCCATGGAGCCCATGATTTTAGGGACTTTATAGACCATTGTTCGAATTTTATCTTCTATTCTGAGTGAGATGGGGAACGATTGGAGGGTTTTTAGCAGAGGCAAGTGACAAAACTTGACTTAGGTTTTAAAAGACCACTTAGGTAGTTGTACTGAGAATAGGTTAAATTTAGTAAGGCAAAAGTAGAAGAATAAAATGGGTTGGGGTATATTGCGCTGCTCCAAGTTTACCGGGGTGGTTGCAGTGGAGACAGGGAGATGTGGTAAGATTGTCGAAATGTTTTGAAGATAGACCTGGCAGGATTTACCTATAGATTAGATATAAGATATGAGAGATGAGAGGAATCAAAAGTGACTCCAAAATTTTTG
Source organism: Neophocaena asiaeorientalis asiaeorientalis (assembly GCF_003031525.2). Lineage (NCBI taxonomy): Eukaryota > Metazoa > Chordata > Mammalia > Artiodactyla > Phocoenidae > Neophocaena > Neophocaena asiaeorientalis. Next base: position 2,403,519 of record NW_020174578.1, on the reverse strand, counting down.
GCCTGAGTAAATCGCAGGATCATCAGCTTGTCATCAGTTCATATGGGGAAGATCGTGGGTGAGGCTGGTTGACTTGTGGGTAAGACTTGGAGTTCAGTTTTGAACATGTTAAGTTTGAGATATATATTAGATATCAAAGTAGACTATATGAGTAAAATACATGAGACTGGACATCAAGGGAAAAGTCCAAACTGGAGATATATATTTGGGAGCTGTTAGATTATATATCATATTTAAAATCTTAAGACTAGCATAGATCAGTAAGGAAGTGGATGATATGGATAAGAGAAGAGGGCCAAGACTAAAACTTGGGGAACTCTGACGTTAAGAGGTTAGAGAAATGTGGTGGAATCAATAGAGGAGACTGAAAAGAAGTAGCCAGTGAGATAGATGGAAAAAAGATGACGTCCTGGAGGCCAAGTAAAGAAAATGTTTCCAGGAAGAGGGAATGACTAACATTTTCAATTGATGTTGATAATGTCAAGTAAAATGAGAGCTGAGAATTGACCTGTGGATTTAGAAATATACAAGTCATTGGTGATTTTAGAAAGAGTAGTTTTAGAGGGAGTGCTGTGCAAAAGCCAGATTTGAGTTGGATCAAGAGACTGGGATGGAGAGGAATTGGTGAAAATAGACAACCTTTTCAAGAAGTTTTGCTATAAATTGTAGGAGAGAATAGTAGCCGGGGCAGGGGACATGAGATCTAAATACAATTTTTTAATGGGAGATATAACAACATGGTTCTGTGTTGATGGGACTGATGGGAGGGGGGAGAGAGAGAGAGAGAAAGAGACAGAGAGACTGAGAGACCGAGAGACCAAAAGAGAAATAGTACCAGAGTGATTTTCTTGACTAGAAGAGAGGGGATGGGATCTAGTGAATAAGTGGAGGCTTCGCTTTAGATACAAGCTGTTAAAATCTGCACAGAATCATCAGGAAAGCCTATGTCAAGAGCAGAGTCATTTATTAATAATCGTTCCAGCTAGGGAAAACTTTATTAAGAACAGAACATCAGTGATGTCCACAGAAGGGGAGTTACAGAAGGTTTTTTAAGGGCTAGCTCTTATGATTATAAATTGGGTGATCTTTGCTGGGTGAGCTTTTGGAAATGGGCAATGGATAAGGATTGGTCACTTTTAATTGGCTTTGGAGCACAGAGTGCATTCAGTGTTTCTTTTTCCATCTGGAATCTGAAAGTTTTGTGGTCATTTCTTTCCAGACAGGTTGTGGTTTGTTCTTGCTTGTTTTGCAGAATTGATAATTTTCTGACAGGTGGGACTATGGATTTAATTTTCATTTCTCAGACTTCCTTTTGGTCATCCTCTGGCTGAGGCTACAGGACAGATGATTTTGAATGGTGATCCAGATCTACACTGCTGTTTGAGTTATCTTTTGTCATATTGGCAGTAATTTTGATTTAAACAAGTCCTAATCTTTCTTGTTGCTTCTATTGCATAATTGTTCTTTGCATCATTTGAGGAGACAGCAGCCGCATGGCAGCATTTAAGGGAGTTTTCACACATTTGAACATAGCACAGTTTGCAATCTACTTCTAAGAGTGATTGATATGATTTATTTATGCCTAAGTCATAGGCAATGGGAGTAGAGGAACTACTTCGCCTGGAATATTGTTGCCTTTGCATTCAACACTTGAAGGCTTGACTTCAACTCAAGGAATTTTTTTTTAATGGATCTAAGTTTGTTAAGGTTGTGCCTTGACCAGGTTGCTACCTTAAAAGGAAAGGGGATGTTGGCCTTTTTTTTTTAATGTTTTCCTCTGACATTCTTTTTAGCCTGATTTACATTTCACAGGGTCAGGAAGCAATGCCAAGTGGCAAGACAGTATTAGAAATTCTATTTTGGGAGTGTGATGAGATTGGTGGGAAGTATCAAGGAGGCTTGGATGCCATTCTAATAAGTTTAGATATTCTCAGGGCAATCGGACACCATTGAAGGTTTTTAAATCCCATTATAAAAAGCAGTTCTTTTAGGGGCTGTGGATTTAAAAGTTGTATTAGTTTTCTGTGGCTGCTGTAACAAATTACCACAAACACCTTAAATCAATAAATTGTATTACCTTAAATCAATACAAATTTATTATCTTACAGTACTAGTAGTAGGTCAGAAATTTGACAGATTTCACTGGGTTAAAATCAAGTTGTCAAGGATTGTAGGACTAAGGTCCCCATTTCTTTGCTACTTGGTGGCTGAGGGTCATTTCCAGTTTCTAGAGACCGCTCATGTTCCTTGCCTTGTAGCTCCCTTTTTCCATCTTCAAAGCCTGCAGTGGGGGGTAGGTCCGTCTCATGCTTTGAATCTCTGCTGCCTCTTCTGTTGTCACGTCTCTCTGGCCAAATATTCTGCCTTCCTCTTCCACTTTTAAGGGCCCACGTGATTACATTGGTCCCACCCAGATAATCCAGGATAATCTCAACGTCCATAAGCATAATCACATCTGCAAAGCTGCATTTTCCATGTAAAGTAACATATTCATGGGTTCTGAAGATTAGGGTGTGGACATTTTGGGGGGGCATTATTCTGCCTGACACAGACGTCATTAAAGTATAGATTGTATTTTAAACCTTGGGAATAGAAAGTATTACTCAAGGATAGTGTGGGGTTGTTTCCTGAATCTTCATCTGCTGGGACATTACTTTAACCTTCCTTGTCCTATGTGACCAAATCTCTTGGGTATGCTGAATTCCTCTATCACTTCCAGATCTGGGATACCTGGAGAGATGTTTTACCAAGTTCTCAACCAGAGGACTGGTACCTGCTTTCTTGACCTTGTTAATCCCATGGTCTGAGGCCAAACCCAATTTCTGCCCTTCTTTCACCTCCTCTCAGCTATCTCTACCTCTTAAGCTCTGCTGCTGCCCTGATACTGTGCTCTCCTTGGATCTAAATGACTTCTTCATCTTGCTCTGGAGCTGCCAGGCCTCCCTTTGGACTTGTCACTGTCCAAATGTCACTGTCAGGACAATGTCACTGTCCTGACATTTCTTTTCAACCTCCTACCCATCCACTAGCTCTCTCCCTTCAGCCTGCTGCATTTTTGGGAGAGTTTATTTCAGTACCCAAGATCTGAGACACAATTGAGAGCTTCAAGCCCTTTGAATGTTAAGAGAGGTAGCAGGAAAACAGAAGCCAGCATCTGTTGTGATGCTATGGACTTGCCTATAATTTCGAGGCTAAGAGCACAGGGCTGAAAATCTGACATTTTGGGGTTCCATTTCAGGTTCTTATATTTACCAGCTATAATAATGTTAAGTAACCTATATTAGTCTCAATTTTCTTATTTGTATAGTAGGAATAAACGATAACCTCAAAGGCTTGTTATAAGCATTAAATGAGATCATGGATATAACCCAGTACAGTGTAGAAAGTGCTTATTTCATGTTTTGTTCTTGGTTCTTCAGATCATTATGGGATATGGACAGAGACACAAACAAGAAAACATAGGATACTGGTGTGATACATCCAAATATTTCTATTTGGATGTTTTATTTTGAATTTGGGGAAAGTTGCGGTTAGTATTGTCAATGGCAGAGCCACTGGGATGCAGAGGGAGTAGTTTGGTCCTATTTGTCTTTAGTGACGTTCTCAATCCAGGTGATATATTTCTGAACATTGGTGTAGATGCCCACATCCCCTCCCATGAAGTGTCCGACCTCGATCCCCTGTAGCTTGCCTTTGCAGATGACAGTAGCAACGGCCACCTCCTACAAGGGATCATGCAGAGAGAGGGAGAGAGACAGATATGGTCAGATCTTCTCCCTATAGGAGCCCTCTCGTCCGCAATGTGGATGCGCCCTGTCTAGAGGTAGCATGCTGCCTCAAGAAAAGAGCACTGAGTTGGGAGACTGGAAGCTTGAGTCATTTATCTAGCTTTGTCGTAACTAATCTTGTGTGACATTGAGAAAGTCAGAGAAAAACCTTGCTAGAACTCACATGTAGAATGAGTCAAACTCCATTTGTTTGAACTGGTGAAGCCAGTTTCAATTGGTGAAAAGTTTCAGTTAATTTTTTAAAAGCAATGCCCGTTTCATAGCTGCATCTATGAGAATAAAAACCTAGCAAAGTGTTATTAACTCTAGATACTGCGTGATGCCCTTTAATGAATGCAGACATCTCTAAGGAGGGCCCTTTACTGAAGGTAATGGGGGGGCTTTGCTGCAGCCTTATCAAATTTTCAAAAAATTATGAAGCTGTGGGCTTTCAATTTTTTAAATATCACGATTAAATAGTTAACTTGACATATATAATACAAGTAAGTGAAAGTTGAATAGAGAGAAAAGATAAATAGTTAACTTGACATATATAATACAAGTAAGTGAAAGTTGAATAGAGAGAAAAGATTACCCCAAAAATTCGACTGAACACTTTCACAAATTTAACGCATATGGAGTTTCTGTGGCTTTTTCCTTGTTTGGTTTTCTGGCAGCCTGCATCAGACATCATGGGGGCCTCCAGGTTCTGCCTTAAATCAGGGTGTCTGCCTGAGGGAAGACAGGGATAAAAGAAACCTTCCTGTTCACAATTTTTTTTCACAATTGTTATTTAGTGCTCCAATTACCACCTTCTATTTCAACTGGTGTTTTGTGTGTGTCTGAGGAAAATAATGAGACAAAGGGAAGACATGATTTTGTGCATGGTTAGGAGAGTTAAACTTGAGGATTTCGAAATAGCCTTTATGTCCCTTTAAAAAGCAGAGTTTTCTTTCTTCTCTGTGTCTGTTCTTGGAGGCATAAGAGGTGACCTGACTCAAGTTCTCTGGTGTCCTCCACATGTTAAGTGAGCCAGTATGGGAGAGGGGAGCACAGACTCTTTAACGTGAATTGGACCTCTGACGATCAGGAATGGCGTGGCCTCTGTGCAGAGTCAGGTGGCCTGGTGGCCCCCTCTGCCAAAGCTCTGAAGAAGCAGTGGAGCATTAGTTACCCTGGGAAGGGAGGGGCTTTGGACTTCTGGGAGGGTCTCTTTTAGTCAGACCCCTCATATAGTATCTCCCTTTGGTCTCCATCCGTTCTCCTCCCTTCTCAGCTATACAGACATGGGTGCTCCTCTTCAGGGATAACTGATGACCCTGGTTTTCGGTGGGAGGTGCACTCACCGCTGTTGTCTTGGCTCCAGTCCAAGCCTGAAAGCATACAGATGGTGCCTGGCTTGACGGTGCTGGTGGCGAGGGGAATGGGCTGGACTTTATGGTTGAGGATGGCGGGCTTAGCCAGCCTAATGAGCATGAGGTCATCCTGGGGGGAACTATGACTGTAGTTCCAGTAGCGGACAATCTGGATAGGGTCAATTATCTGCTCTGTCCCATCTCTGATTCTGATCCTGAGATTTCCCAGCATCACTTTCAGGTTTCTGGAGGGATAAAGGGTTGGAAGTAATCATCATCATCGTCGTCAAAGCTGATGTTGAATGTTATAGTGTGCCAGATACTTTGCCAAGGGCTGTATCTGGATTCTGGATTACGTCATTTACCACTCACAACAAATCTGTGAGGTGGATTCTATTTTGAATCCCCATTTTACAGATGAAGTAACGAACGGAGGCACATAAGAGTATTCACCCATGTCACACAGTTGAGTTGTGGAGCCTTTAACCACTATGTTTTTTTATGTAGTTTCCTTAATGTAGTGGAGAAGAAAAGGATGCACGGCGTAGAAATATTATTTTCCCTCCTTTCCAGCTCCAGCCTATCAGATTGGGTTATTTCCATTCTGGTGGAGGTAAGAGAATGAGGTGACTTGAGTGTTGGGTATCTCCTGTTTGCTTCATCAGATCTACTCACAACTCTTTCATCCTGCTCTGTACTTTGGAAGGTGATATATGTGGATTAAGTCAGTGGGCTTTCTGGTCCTCTAGCGTTTGATTCGTATTTGGCCAATAAGAAGTACCAGAAAGTAAGGGGAGGGAGAAGGGAGAGGTTGGAGTATTTATCCTCCCATCTTTCTTCCTGTAAGGTTGCCACAGGGCGTGGCTGTTGGCTGTCTCTTGACCAATGGTTACAGCCCCTATCAGGCAGTACCTGCGCACAGCGCTCTCTCTCTCTGTCTCTCTGTGTCTCTCTCTCTCTTTCTTTCCCCCTCTCCCCTTGTAAACATTCTCTCCCCCGCTGCTTTAGGTCTAGGGGTAGTAACTGCACCTTTCTAATACTAAACGCGGGGGGACTGAACTATTCCCTGTGTTTTCCCTATAACGAGACCATATCTTTGTCATTAGTTCTTTTTATGAACTCTCCTCAACTTAATCAAATTTGAGTGTACCATCAGTTACCTGCTGGTCCCTTAACTGACAAAACACATTCCTATTTGCCAGTAAAAAACTTTAAAAACCGAAGGGAGACTGAGGAGGCATAGTACTTAGAACGGGGCTCCACAAGAGCTGCACTGCTGACGTTTGGGGCTGGGTACTGCTCTGCGGTGGGGCTGCTCTGTGTGCGGTAGGGTGTTTAGCCGCATCCCTGCCCTGGCCTCTGTTCGCTGGGTAGGCGCCCTTAGCACAGCCTCCCCCCATCCCTCACCCCATTGCGACAGCCAAAGATGTCTGCCTTTGCCAAATGTAAATACCCTGGAGGGGAAGCTGCCTCTACTTGAGAACCACCGACGCAGAATGAGTAGTAGCTGTTGTAGTGGGTAAGGATGCCCAGCACTCACGGTAGGTAGCAGTGAGCAGGCGCCAGCACCCAGTTGCTTTTGATGAGGACACCCACACAGGGGTTGAAGTGAGACTTGAGGTATACCAAATAGGGGGCATGGTCTTCTTTCTGCACAGATGATTGAGCGGGGAAAATTGTCCCTGAGAAACATATATAAGATGTTCTTAGAACGAATAAGACAATCAACAACTTCCTAGTTGAATAGAAATATGGATGATTTTAAAGAAGTAATCAGTTGGCCAGGAAATGTGAACATGTTTGACATTTTTTCCGAATCAAAATGTAAATCAAAATGACATAGTGTTTCATCTAATATTTATACTAATCATTTTTGTTTAATATTGGTAATATTCAGTATAAGAAAGTACAATGAGAGAGACTCTCATTTAGTGCTTATAGGAATGGGAATTTATTCTATTTTCTTGAAAAGTGGTTTAGAAATGGGCATCAAAAATTGTAAATGGTTCGTCACCTTTGACCTAATATTTCCAAAGCCAAGAATTCTTGATTCTAAAGAAATAATCAGATGTAGACAAAGATTATTAATAAATGTGCTCATTTTAACACTATTTATAATAGCTAAATGGTTGAAATATGAGTGTCCAATGCAGTAATGTTGGACATTGAAATACAAAAGTATATGAACAAATGGAACGTCATATATATTAAAATTGTATTTGTAAAGAATATTAAACAGCAAAGGAAATATTGATAACCTTTAAGTTAAAAAATAAAAATGTACATTAATCCAGTAATCTAATTGTCTAAAAACAAGTAAAGAAACAAAAATAAACCATTAAAAATAAATAAAGCCTGGGAGTAAATTCAGACAATGCATTAGCATGTGTTGACTGAGGTGGGATTATGAATGATGTTTATTTTTTCTACTTTTTAATATTTCCAAATTTTCTAGTATGAACATGCAGTGCTTTGATAAATGAATTATGTTATTAAAAAAAAACTAGAGCGCTTCCCTGGTGGCGCAGTGGTTGAGAGTCCGCCTGCCGATGCAGGGGACGCGGGTTCGTGCCCCGGTCCGGGAAGATCCCACATGCCACGGAGCGGCTGGGCCCGTGAGCCATGGCCGCTGAGCCTGTGCGTCTGGAGCCTGTGCTCCACAACGGGAGAGGCCACAACAGTGAGAGGCCCACGTACAGCAAAAAAAAAAAACCAAAAAGAAAACAGCAAAAAAAACACTAGAGAATAAAGAGGAGGAAGGCTGATTCTAGTATCAGAAATATTGTCCTTGTCTCAGCTGCCCTTCGTTCTTATGTTAATCCTCCCCAAGCCCAGTCTTGTACCTTACCACACCCTTCTCTGTGTGGTCACACAGTTAGAAACCCCAAGGAAAAAAGGGTGGAGTATTATTAAGGACAAGAGACATTGAGCTCTTGTTCTAAGTGCTTTACATGGATTTATTTAATCTTCACAATGACTCTATAGTGTAGGTAGTAATATCCCCATTTTGACTGTAGAAACTGAAGCACAGATAGATTAATTAACTTGTCCAAGCTCACACAGCTGATTTGTGATGCAACCTAGGCAAGTCAGGGTGTGGTGGGAAAGGCCTCACCAGCAAATTCTGCCATCAGAAGAACTTCATGGTAGTCAGGAAGTGTAGGACATAGGGCCCTAGCATTTGATCTTTTGCTCCCATGTTCTCCATTCCCTGCATTCTGAGTCTCTAAGCTTTTGAAAAAGGGTGCATATCAGATGTCAAAATGAGTACTCTGTCCTTGTGACTACACTAGGCTTGCCCACTGTGTGATGAAGCCCACATTTTGGAATAACCAGGGTGGAACACTCACTGTTGAGCATTCTCTGAGGCAGGTGTACACCATAACCTACCCCATAGCTTAGCACTGGGGCTCAGCCTGTCCCGAGAGCCTTTGGAGTCTGAGAGGGGAGACCCCTAATTATGCTTCTGACAGTTTTTCTTGACTCTTCTTTTGCACCTTCCACACATCCTGCCTCTGCCTCACTCCATCCTATATTAACCCGTGCCTTATAGGACAGAGTAGAAAGTCATGGATACATACCAGCAAGGACACTCAAACAGAAGATAAATTTCATAGCCGTCTAAATCTTTCCTTGTGAGGTGCAGAAGACCAGCAGAAAATGGAGCTCTCAGCTCAGTATTTTCCTCAGGAACACCTAGGAGAGTCAGTGGGTATGGTTAGGCATGGGGGCACGCAGTGGGATTGAAAAGCAGCTCTGGGCATAGACAGGAAGGAGGAAGAGGGCTCCAGATAGGCAGATGGAGGCCCTTCTGCTCCAGGGAAGGTGGGGGACTGTGCCTCTATTGGGGTCTCTTAGGGAAGGACAAGGAAGCCTAGTTCCTAGACTTCTGCATCCAGGTCCCTCTATTTGCTGTCCCTAAAAGCCCATTTGCCTAAAAGTAGTTAAACTGTCTGTGGGAAAGGGAGCTCCAGGCTTAGGACTTATCTCCCCATGGAGTTTTTCCGGCCAGGGCTGTGGGGGACAGGATTCTCCACCTTAGTTCACGAAGACAGTGTGCTCAGGTTTGCTCTGAACTCCCTAACAGTTACTTATCCTTTCCTTCAGCCCCTCCCATCTTTATTACACTAACTTCATCTGTCCCAGTGGTCACTATTTCATCACTCAGCCATCATCACCAGCTTGGTCTGGCTGTTGCGATCAGCACCTTTGAGCTATGGAAATGTGGAAATGGAAAGCATTCATTGAGCGGTTGTTTTTGACAGTTGGAGAATGACTTACATTCTAGATTACATTAGATCTAGGATCTACTGAATGGCTGGTGACAATTCAGAAGGCAGTACCTTTAAGTGTTTTTTACCTAATGAAAAGATTTCTCAGCCAATAACAGACTGCCACCATCATCCCTGGCTAGTTGGGAACACAAAGAGCTAATAGTTAACGTTCACTGAGCACTTACTGCATCCCAGACACTGAGCTAAGTTCTTTACAGACATTGTTAGTGGTGATTTTATATCAGGTTAGTCTGAGATGTAAAATTAATTATGCTTTGTATCATTCTAGACCCTGAAAGTTTCCTAAACTCATAATCTCATTTCAGTGTCACAGCAACCCTGGAAAGACGAGACAGGGGTGGGGCTGGTATCATTTTTTCTTTTTTCCTGACCTGTAGGTGACAGACCTGAAACAGAGAATTTAAATGATTTTCTCAAATCACACATGGCTGGAAAGACTAGAAGTACAATCTACATCTTACTACTGGATACCCACCACTTTTCAACCACATCCTCCAGGCTTCAGCTCATTAACCAGCATTCATGGATCTGGGAAAGCTATACAGTCCCTCACATAAATTCCCTGAAGTGTGGAATGAGAACTTAACATGACACGTACTTTCTTGACCTCACAATGAACACAGAGCTACATTGGGAGTAGGGCTGGTTTATGAAATATATTTGAGGTTCCTAGACAGGATGGAGTTATGGAAGGTTTTCTGTGGTGGGGGTGGGATTAGTTAAAACAGGTAAAAATTTGGGAAAGAGATATACTTTACTTTCAGGTTGTTTTCCTAGATCTTTTGGAAAGATTCTGGACCAGGAAGGGAGTTTGAGGCTTGTTCGAGGATGTGAGGACTAAGAACAGAAAAGCAGATTTTCTGGAGGCCTTGGCACTGGGGACGCTGCTACCTGTTGATGAGCTTCACATTGGTATCTCTAGCCCAGAGCTCTGGTCCCACATATACAACTGCCTCCTGGAAACCATTGTTTGTGTCTCCTCTCAGCTCCTGAAATTGAGCATGTCAAGATTAAACTCCTTACTCCTCCAGCCTTTCAAATTCATTCTGCTACTTGTTTTCCTTATTTTAGAAGACAATTCTACCTTCCACTTTAAAAAATTTTTTCTGACCACTCAATCCCAAAGTCCATCCTACTTCCCGAAGTCTCTTAAAGCCATCCATATCTTTCCATTCACCCTGCTCTCACCCAATCCAGGCCATAATCTTGTCTCACTTGAACTAATGCATGTGCCTCTCTACTGTTGCTCAACTTGCCATTCTTTTACTCAGATTTTGTTTCTAAGGATTTTGTTTACACCAAGGATCAATACTGGAAGGAGAAGCCTCTAAATGACAGACTTGTAGAATCCTCATCCCCAGTTCTCTCACCTGCACTTTCTCCTGCTGTTCAGAATCCCCAAGCAGGATATACCTGCTATCCCTGCTTTGTGCCTGTTAGTTTCCACTACAACCTTATCCTCAGGACAAGATTCAGGCATCAACATGAAGTGTATCCTATTAACCTTGCTGATGATAACTGGTGAGTGACTGAAGGTATCTCATGCTTGATTGGGGCTGTACTAGGAGATGAGGCTGTGGAGCTTTGTTGGAGAGGGAGAGCTGATGGATTAGGAACAGGAAAGTTTGGGAAATAGGTAATATACTAGTCATTTTCTGTACAGGCTCAGTCATTTGTAGAACCTAACTAAAACTTTTTTTTTAATTTAATTTTTATTTTTGGCTGCATTGGGTCTTTGTTGCTGTGAGCGGGCTTTCTCTAGTGGTGAGTGGGGGCTACTCTTCGTTGTGGGGTGTGGGCTTCTCATTGCGGTGGCTTCTCTTGTTGGGGAGCACATGCTCTAGGCATGCGGGCTTCAGTAGTTGTGGCATGCGGGCTCAGTAGCTGTGGCTCGTGGGCTCTAGAGCTCAGGCTCAGTAATGTGGCACACGGGCTTAGTTGCTCCGCTGCATGTGGGATCTTCCTGGACCAGGGCTCGAACCTGTGTCCCCTGCATTGGCAGGTGGATTCCTGCGCTGCTGCGCCACCAGGGAAGTCCTAAAACTTTTATTATGGGCTTAAAACCTCATCTGAATGTCTGATAAATTTTCAATAAGCTTCTCTCCATAATTAATAGACCTTGCTGGAATTTTGATAGGAATTTCATTAAACCTGTCAATCAGTCTGGGGACAATTGCTGCCTTTACTATGTTGAGTTTTCCAATCCATGAACACAGCATGTTATTCCTTTTATTTAGTTCTTTGATTTCTTTCTTCAACATTTAAAATTTTTCAGCATAAAGATTCTGTACATATTTTGTTAACTATATGCCTAATTATTTCATTTTCTTTGGAGTGATTGTAAATCATATTGCATTTTTAATTTTAGGTTTCATATGTTCATTGTTAGTATATAGAAGTGCGACTGATTTTTATGTGTTGATTTTGTATTCCCTGACCTTGCTGAACTCATGTATTCTAGGAGCTTTTTGTAGATTCCTTGGGATTTTCTATGTAGACAATCATGTCGCCTACAGGAAGGGACAATTATATTTCTTCCTTTGCAATTGGATTTAATTTTCTGATATTTGTTAAGGATTTTTGTATCTTCTTGATGACAGACATTCTAACAGGTGTGAGATGATATCTCATTGTGGTTTTGATTTGCATTTCCCAATGATTAGTGATGTTGAGTATCTTTTCATGTACCTATTGGCCATTTAGATGTCTTCTTTGGGAAAAAAAAGTCTATTTAATTCCTCTGCTCATTTTTAAATTGTTTTTGTTGTTGTTTTTGAGTTGTATGAGTCCTCTATATGTTTTGAATATTAACCCTTTATCTCTTTATATAGTCTGCAAATATTTTCTCCCATTCTGTAGGTTACAATTTCATTTTGCTGATTGTTTCTTTTGCTGTACAGAAGCTTTTTAGTTTGATGTAGCCTCACTTGTTGATTTTTGCTTTTGTTGCTTGTGCTGTTAGTGTCATGTCAAAAAAGTCGTTGCCAAGACCCATGTCAAGGAGTTTCCTCTCTATGTTTCCTTCAAGGAGTTTTATGGTATCCCATTTACAGTAGCATCAAAAACAATAAAATACTTAGGAATAAATTTAACCAAGGAAGTGAAAGATCTGTACAATGAAAACTATAAGACTTTGAAGAAAGAAATTAAAGGAGACATAAACAAATTGAGATATCCCATGTTCATGGGTTGGAACAATGAATATTGTTAAAATTTCCATACTACCCAAAGCCATCTATAGATTTAATGCAATCCCTATCAAAATTCCAATAACTTTTTTTTACAGAAATAGAAAAGAAATCCTAAAATTTGTATGGAATCACAAAAGACCTCAAATAGCTAAAGCAATCCTGAGAACAAAGCCAGACGCATCACACTTCCTGATTTCAAACTATACTACAAAGTTATACTAATTAAAACATTGTGGTATTGGTGTGTAGTTTTCTTGTAATGACTTTGTTTTTGTTATTAGGATAATGCTGGCCTAATAGAATGATTTAGGAAATATTCCCTCTGCTTCTATCTTCTGAAAGAGGTTGCAGAGAATTGGTATAATTTCTTACTTAAATATTTGGTAGAATTCATGACTGAGCTCATCTGGGCCCAGTGTTTTCTGTTTTGGAAGGTTATTGTTTAATCGATGTCTCTAATAGATATGTGTATTTAGATTGTCTATTTCTTCCTGTTTGAGTTTTGGCAGATTATGTTTTTCACAGAATTCATCTAGGTTTTCATGTTTGCAGGCATAGAGTTGTTTATAGTATTCCTTTATGGTCCTTTTACTGTCCATGGGGTTGGTAGTGATATCTCCTCTTTCACTTCTAATATTAGTAATTTGTGTCCTCTCTCTTTTATTCTTGGTTATATTGGCTAAGGCTTATTGATTTTTCTGATCTTTTCAAAGAACCAGTTTTTGGTTTTGTTGATTTTCTCTATTTCTTATTTTCATTTTCTTTGATTTCTGCTCTAATTTTATAATATTGTAAATATCTTTTCTTCTGCTTATTTTGGATTTAATTTGCTCTACTTTTTCTAGCTTCCTAAAGTGGAAACATATTATTGACTTTAGATATTTTTTTCTTTTCTAATATATATAACTCCAATGCTAAAAATTTCCTTCTCATCACTGTTTTTCCTGCATCCACAAATTTGGTAAATTGTGTTTTAATTTTAATTTAGTTAAAATACTTTTAAATTCCTTTTGAGATTTCTTTGACCCATGTGTTATTTGTAAGTAAGTTGTTTAATCCCCATGTATTTTGGGATTTTCTAGCTATCTTTCCGTTATTGATTTCTAATTTAATTGTAGTGTGGCCTGAGAGCAGACACTGTATGTTTCGTATTCTTTTAAATTTATTATGTGTCTTGTATGACACAGAATGTGGTCTATCTTGATGAATTTTTCATGTGAGCTTGAAAAATATATATATTCTGCTGTTATTGCATACAGTATTCTGTTATTTTTTTTTTTACTATATCCAGTTGATTGAAGGTGCTGTTGAGTTCAACTATGTCCTGATTAATTTTCTGCCTTCAGGAACCATCTATTTCTTTCTTTTTTTAATTTGGGGTATAGTTGTTTTACAATGTTGTGTTAGTTTCTACTGTACAGCGAAGTGGAGTTCTCTGTGCTATACAGCATGTTCTCATTAGTTATCTATTTTATACATATCAGTGTATATATGTCAATCCCAACCTCCCAATTCATCCCACCCCCCACCTTGGTGTCCATATGTTTGTTCTCTACGTCTGTGTCTCTATTTCTGCCTTGCAAACTGGTTCATCTATACCATTTTTCTAGATTTCACGTATATGCGTTAATATACGACATTTGTTTTTTCTTTCTGACTTACTTCACTCTGTATGACAGTCTTGAGGTCTATCCATGTCTCCTCAAATGACCCAATTTCGTTCCTTTTTATGGCTGAGTAATGTTCCATTGTATATATGTACCACATCTTTTTATCCATTTGTCTGTTAATGAGGAACCGTCCATTTCTGATAGAGGGGTGTTGAAGTCTTCAGCTATGATAGTGGATTCAACTATTTCTCCTTTCAGTTCTATCAGTTTTTACCTCATATAATTTGAGGCTCTCTCATTGGGCACATGCACATTGAGAGTGGTTATGTCTTCTTGGATAATTGACACCTTTATCATAATATAATGCCCCTCTTTACCTCTGGTAACTTTCCTTGCTTTGAAGTCTGCTCTGTCTCAAATCAGTATAGCTATTCCTGCTTTCTTTTGATTAGTCTTAGTATGATATATCTTTATCCATCCATTTAATTTTAATCTATATGCATCTTTATATATATATATATTTTTTTTTTGCAGTACGCGGGCCTCTCACTGTTGTGGCCTCTCCCGTTGTGGAGCACAGGCTCCAGACGCGCAGGCTCAGCGGCCATGGCTCACGGGCCCAGCCGCTCCGCGGCATGTGGGATCCTCCCGGACCAGGGCACGAACCCATGTCCCCTGCATCGGCAGGCAGACTCTCAACCACTGCGCCACCAGGGAAGCCCGCATCTTTATATTTAAAGTGGGTTTCTTGTAGACAACATATAGTTGAGTCTTATATTTTAATCCACTCTGACAATCTCCATCTTTTAATTGGTGCATTTAGACCATTGACATTCAAAAGTGATTATTGATATAGTTGGATTAATATCTACCATATTTGTTACTGTTTCTTATTAACAATAATAAGAATGTTTGTTTTTGTCTTCCACTCTTTTTCTGCCTTTCGTGGTTTTAACTGAGCATTTTATATGATTCCAGTTTCTCTCCTTTCTTAGCATATCAGTTATACTTCTCTTCTTTATACTTTCCTGTTTTTATATGGTTGCCCCAGAGCTTGCAATATACATTTGCAACTAATCCTAGTCCACTTTCAGGTAACATTATGCCGATTCACAGCTCGTGTGGAGTACCTTATAATAACAAAGTAATCCTAGTTCCTCCCTCCTGTCCCTTATATCATTGCTGTCATTTCACATATATATGTGTATATGTAAGCATACATAATTGAATACACAGTTGCTACTATTATTTTAAGCAAGCTGTTATCTATTATGATATAATAGATATTAATTACTATTAAAAATAGGAAAACGTTTTTTACCTTTGCTTATTTCATCTTTAATGCTCTTCCTTTCTTTATGTAGGTCTGAGTTTGTGTTGTGTATTATTTTCCTTATCTTAAAGCTTTTATTTTAACATTTCTTTCAAGATAGGTCTACTGGCAACAAATTCCCTTAATTTTTGTTTGTCGACAAAGTATGTCTCCTTCACTTTTGAAGGATAATTTCACAGGGTACAGAATTCTAGGTTGGTGTTTATTTTCTCTCAATACTTCAAATATTTTTCTCCACTTTCTCCTTGTTTGCATGACTTCTGAGGAGAAGTTGGATATAATTCTTTTTTTTGTTCCTCCATAGGTAAGATATTTTTTCCCTCTGGCTTCTTTCAGGATTCTTTCTTTATCTTTGATTTTCTGTAGTTTGAAGGTGATATGTCTAAGTGTAGTTTCTTGGTACTTATCCTGCTTGGTGTTCTCTGAGCTTCCTGGATCTGTGATTTGATATGTCATTAATTTGGAGGAAATTCTCAGTTATTATTATTTCAAATATTCCTCTGTTCCCTTCTCTCTTTTCCTTCTGGTATTCCTGTTATGCATATGTTACACATTTTATAGTTGTCTCACAGTTTGGGGATATTCTGTTCTGTCTTTTTCAGTCTTTGTTCTCTTTTTTCAGCTTTGGAAGTTTCTGTTGATACATGTGGAAGCTCAAAGATTCTTTCCTCAGCCATGTCCAGTCTACTAATAAACCTATCAAAAGCATATTTCTGTTAGTATTTTTTACTTTTAACATTTCTTTTTGGTTCTTTCTTGAGATTTCCAATTTTCTGCTTATATTCCCCTTCTGTGATTGCATGCTGCCTCCCTTATCCATTAGAGCCTTTAGTAAACACCTCCTCCTAGTTACAGGAAAGGGAAAAGGTGGTCTAACAGGAAGCCTGCTTCCACTGGGATTGGGGATAGAAGATGAGCTGCCTGCTCAGCCCTGGTGAAGCCATGGTGTGTGGGCATTTTTTCCTTTGTTGTTTGGTTAGAGTAGGGTGGGTATTGTCCATAAGACGTCCTGTTAGACCACCCTTTTCCCTTTCCTGTAACTAGGAGCAGCAGGTTTTTACTTGGAGGTCATTTTCGGGTTTTTTTTTGTTGTTGTTTGTTTTTTTGTCTTTGTCTGTTGGAGGTTCTGGATTGTGGGCTGCTCCTGTGTCCTGTCCTGGATCTTTGGAGATATAAATAAAAGGTAAACGCAGGGAAGTTACTGCCATGTTGTTCCTTAAGTCCCCAGTTTTCTAGGCAGTACACTTCCTTCTTGTCAACTTTGAGTCTATGTTTGTTTGTTGTGTTTGTTGTGCAGGGTTCTTTTAGTTGTAAAAGGGAGGAGCTGGGAGGAATGGGGCTACTCCATCTTGGATCAACTGTAAGTTAAGCTTTCATGTTTTGGAGGGTAGAAGATGAGAGACCAGTGAAGTACCTTAAGAGTCAGGAGGGAATAAAAATGTGATTTTATACAAGTCAGGGGAGTCTGTTTCTAAGAGGAGGGTGTAGTTAATGTGTTCTATGAGAAATTAAGAGAGTTAAAGCTATAGATACAGTGAAGGCATATAGGTGCATTAAAATGGAGTTAAGATTTGGCCATTTGAAGTATGGCTCAAGGGTGTTAGGACAAGGGAGTTCCAAAGAATAAGAGCATAGTTGAAATGATAAATAAAGGAATCTAACTTGGGTAGAGAGGGAAGTAAAAACAGGCAGGGTCTGATAAGAAATGGAGGGGGGAAAAGAGTCAATGTATATAAGTTTATAATGAGTTCTTAGAATCAGTGACTTTATAAAGCTCTGTTAAGAGTGACACAGTACCTTGGGTCACAGGGCATCAGGGCTTTGGTGGAAAAAAACGTGGACACATTTAGAGTATATGACCAATATTTAGTTGGGGGGCTCAGCCAGGTACATAACTCAGTCTTAATTGGTAGAAGATCTGTTCTTCACCTTTCCTTGGAAGTCCCAGTGGCTTCAAGGGACCCTGGATATTTCGTTGCTAGAGATAAGTTGGATCTAGTGGTAGTGCAGACTTAGAAGCTAGTGAGAGATGGTCTGGAATCAGGGATAGATGATGGGAGTTAAATAAGAGTTAGATTTATGTACTGGAAGAGCTTAGAGTAAGAAGGAATGAGAACACTACCTATGCCAGTGGTTCTCAGCCTTTTTGAGCATGAGAACCCCTTTTAGTCTTAAAATATTGTGAGTCTTTTTTTTTAGATGTTGGGGGTAGGAATTTTATTAATTTTTTATTTATTTTGGCTGTGTTCGGTCTTCGTTTCTGTGCGAGGGCTTTCTCTAGTTGTGGCAAGCCGAGGCCACTCTTCATCGAGGTGCGCGGGCCTCTCACAGTCGCGGCCTCTCTTGTTGCGGAGCACAGGCTCCAGCCAGGCAGGCTCAGTAGTTGTGGCTCACAGGCCCAGTTGCTCCGCGGCATGTGGGATCTTCCCAGACCGGGGCTCGAACCCGTGTCCCCTGCCTTCTCAACCACTGTGCCACCAGGGAAGCCCTTGAGTCTTTTTATGATGTTATTAAAAACTTATATAATAACAAAAAGGTAAATTAACTATACATGCTAAAGCAATTTGTATTTTATTATCAAAATAGTATTTAAATGGATTTCCTGTCCACTCTACTTTTGAAATAGGTCTCATATCCATCTACTTATCTGACCTTCTCCATCTTCATTGCTGCCACATTAACACAAGCCACATCACTTTTTGCTAGGTCTACTTCAATAAACCTGTTTCTACTCTTGCCTTTTTTAACCCTGTGTCTAATCAGAAGCAAGTGATGTTTTAAAAATATAATAGGATCATATCACTCCCATACATCAAATTCTTCAAAATTTTCTATTACACTTAGAATAAAATACAAATTCCTGACTATGGCTTTGAAGCCCTGCTTGATGAAGTCCCTGCCTCCTCTCCAGGCTCACCTTAGGCCAATATTTTCCTTGCTCTCTAGGCTTCAGTCTCACTGGTTCTTTTCAGATTCCTGAGCACTCCTAGTTCTTCCCCATTTTTGAGCCTTTGCACATGCATTTCCTCTCTTGGGAAACTCTTTACCCTAACCTTCCCATGGCTGTTTTTTCTCATCTTTTATGTCTCAGATTAACTGTCACTTTCCCAGCAAGTACTTCTTTGCCAACCAAAGTAAATTAGATTTTTCATTTACTGCTCTTATTATTCTTTCTCATAAAACACTGTTACTGTCTCATCACAATTTGTTTTTTTTATTGTCTCATCACAATTTGCTTATTGTCTACCTCCCTCACTTCATGAAGACAAAGTCTACTTTTGTCTTGGATACCCCTTTATATTTAACATCCAATATATCAATATTTCCTGGTACATATAAGTATTCAGTAAATTAAAAAAGCAAATGCATGCATATATAGATTTGGAAAAAAAGTACATGCATATATGTACATAGTATTAACTTTTAGTCTTCTGATGATGCTTGCTTCACATATGAATCCATAAAACCATTGCATTAATTTCATAGCCTTCCAGGGGACCCCTGCACAGAAAGTGAGTTCTAATCTCATTAATTCATTTGTATAATATATATGTATTGAGTTTCTACTATGCACTAGACATTGTGCTAAGTGCTGGGGATATTGTACAAGTCATTGTTCCTTTACTATGTAATGTGTATAGATGGAAAACCAATAGACCCAGAAATATAAATTGACATAGCAAGAGAAGCCCCAATTAGAACATCGATTTTTAAAAAATTAATAGTTTTATATTTTCCTCTGTCCTTTCCTAAACTGGAGAAAGCAAGATTTGATCTAACTTGTTGAACCCACTAACCAGTAATTTTTTTAAAGTGAGATTTATTTTGCTTTATGCATCAGGGAGAACACACTCCAGAGAACCTCAGAAGTGTCCCAGTTAAGGGGGAGTTGGAAGGGGTGTCTTACAGGGATTGAGCTTGTGCTGGATAATTCTGAAGATGGAGTTACAGAAATGGGGTCAGTTCAGAATTAGATGCAGTTGAGAAGACGGAACATCCTAATCCTAATTGGGGTCCCCCAACCCTAACTGGGTACCTCAAAAGTTTTATTTAGGAGCTAGGATGATTATATTAGGGCTAGAGCTATCACTGGTAAAGAAACAGCAGTAAGGCAAAGAAGGGAGGTATCAGTCAATATCTGATGTTTAGTTATTTGGTGGGTCATGGAGAGGCTTTGTCTATGTCTTTTTTCTGAGCATTATTTTGTACTTTATCAACATAAAAATGTTCTTGAAACTGCCTTAGTAAGAAATAACACTTATTGAATACATTATATGCCAAACATTCCTCCAAGCTACTTACATATATTAACACATTTAATCTTCACAATCGCCTTAGGCGAGAAGTTCATTTATGATTTCAGTGTACAAATAAGGAAATCAAGATATAGAGATTTACATAATTTGTTCAAGTTCACGCTACTAGTAAAGATAGAGCTAGAATTTGAATCCAGGTACCTATTTCCAGAGAATAAGTACTATTTTATATTTAAGTGCCCATCAGTACAAAGTATCTCTCCCTATGTTTTCATGCCAGAATTAAAGTTTTTATTTTTTATTTAATTAATGAACTTATTGCTGTTGGAGTCATGATGACTATAGTCTCAGAGCATCCCTGCAATTCACTAGTAGGAAAAGTCAGGGAGCTGTAGGAAAGGCTGCATTGCTGTGACTATGGATAGAACCAAGAAGCCTTGAGCCTTTGGGAGATTGGAAATGAGCTAAGCTCTTCTAGAAAGCTGCAGACAGGGTGAGGGGAAGCAGGGAGGCCATGTCGAGGAGAAGCACATACATGGGATTTAGGATCAAATAGACTGAAATCGGAATCCTTGAACCAACCATCATTCACTAGTTGTATGGCTTTAAGTAAGTCTCCTAATGTTAAGCTTTTACTCTGTAAAATAATATAAAATGTATCCACCCCAGGGTTTTATTTTATTTTTCCTGTGAAAATTAAAAAACATTTTAAAAGTTCCTAAAGTGCTTATTAGTACAGTGTTGGTACAGTATGGAACTCTAGTACCACGTGGTAGGCTAAGTGATTAATATGGTAAGTATTGATATTATTGGACACTGGTGTCTTGAAATCTCCATAACCACACCAAGTTTCCATTAATCAGCTGGGTTGTATCCCTGATTCTCCCCTCTCTGTGTTTCAGGTGTTATCTCATTTGTTATAGAAGACACTGAAGACCTAAGTCATCTTTTCTATTTATTATACCTGAAATCCAGTTACCAGTCCTATATGGGGACTCTGATTGCTCCTCAGTGGGTGATAACGGCAGCACACTGCTTCTTACCGTAAGTGATGGGGAGCAATCTACTCTGTTAAGGCTTCAAGGCTGGGGCTCAACGCTCCTTGTGGAAATTCTAAAAAACTTGTGCTGGTCAGGAAATCCTAATGATTTGATGGTGAGGGAGAGCTCAGCTACTTGGATAAAGCTGAACTACACGTTCTTATGTTTAACGTGTCCGGAAAGGGAAGTTTTATGTTATAGAATAATATCTTACATACATATAAAACTAGACCTGCGAATTGTTCTTAATGTTTTTAAGATTCATCTAAAACTGTTAGATGTGTCGGTATTTTATTTTTCATTGCTGTATTATATTTCAGTGTGAATTCACACTGGTTCATTCTTTCCTTGACAAACATTTGAGTTATTTCTAGTTTTCTGCTATTTTGAACAGTGTTACTATAAATGTACTTGTACCACGTACCTTAGAAAGTATTCTTGTGTATATATCTGTGATACATATTCTGTATATATGTGTGTGTGTGTGCGTGTGTGTGTGTGTATTAGTATATTCACATATCGGTTTATATCTGTAAGTACACCTCCTGGTATATAACTAGAGCATATAATTAGGAGTAGAATTGCTGTGTCATAGAACATGCAAATGTTCACTTTTACACACCCTCCAGCAATTTATGAGTTCTTCCAACACTGGGTATTGTCAAGCTTTTTAATTCTTTTGCTGATTAAGTGTCAAATATCTTATTATCATTTTAATTTTATTACCTTTACTAGTAGTGATGATTAACATCCTCCGCCCCTATCCTCCTCTTCCTTCTCCTTCTGACAATAATGTTTCTTTTGGGAAAAACTCTTTTATGTCTTTTGAAAATTTTGTGTATTAAATTTTAAAAATATTGCTTCATAGGACTTCTATAAAGCTCTAGATGTTACTTGTTTGTCAGTTATATATGTTGAAAATATCTTCCACTCTGTGGCTTGATCTTCTCTTTATGGTGTATTTTGATGAATAAGAGCTCTTAACTTCAAGATAATTCAGTTTAAAACTTGAATTATCAGTCTTTGTGGTTATTGAGCATTGTGCCAATTTGAAAATATCTTTTATGACCACAAGATCAGAAAGATATTCCTTTATATTTACTTCTAAAGATTTTAAAGCTTTGATTATCATATTTAAATTTTCATATAATTTAGAATTGATTTTTGTGAATGATGTGAAGTAGCGATCCAATTTCATTTTTTAAAGATAGTAAGCTAAATATCCAAATATCATTTGTCAATGGTCCCTTCTTTCCCCACTGATCTGCAACACCTGTTCTGTCATCTGTCAAAGTTCCATCTGTATATGGGTCTGTTTCTGGGCTCTTGTTGCTGTTCCATTGGTTTATTTATTATAGACCACAATGCCTTAATAATTATGACTTTATCATAATTTGTGATGTGTGATATGGTTGGCCAGCCATCTTATTCTTCATCAGGAATGCTTAAGAATTCTTTTACATAAATTTAAAAATCAAATTTTCAAGTTCTATGAAAAACTCTACTGGGATTTATTAGGAATTGCTTTGACTTTTTATATCAGTTGCAAAGTATTGATATTTTCTGATATTGATTGTTCCTAGCCATGGATCTGAGATAGCTCTCTATTTATGTTTCCCTTCGATGCATTTCAAGAGTTTTATATTATCTGCATTCATGTCTTGTACATATCTTATTAAGCTTATTCCTAAAGTGCTTTATATTTTTCTATCATTTTAACTGACATACTTGCATAAAATTATATTTTCTGTTTATTGGCGATGATGGAAATGCAATTGGTATTCATAAGTTGATTTAATAGTTTGTTGCTTTGCTATATTCTCTTACTATTTCTAGTAATTTATGTATATGTTCTTGTGGGTTTTCTATCCATCATCTTTGATATGCGCCATTTTCACTATTGTTTAGATTCTAAATAATTTTGGAAATTTCCACATGATTATAAACAGCTCATAGAACTCAATACTGAAAAAACAAACAACCCAATCAAAAAATGGGCAGAAGACCTGAATAGACATTTTTCCAAAGAAGACATATAGGTGGCTAACAGGCACATGAAAAGATAGTCAGTATTAGTACAAGAGAAATGCAAATCAAAACCACAATGAGATATC
Source organism: Neophocaena asiaeorientalis asiaeorientalis (assembly GCF_003031525.2). Lineage (NCBI taxonomy): Eukaryota > Metazoa > Chordata > Mammalia > Artiodactyla > Phocoenidae > Neophocaena > Neophocaena asiaeorientalis. Next base: position 2,380,558 of record NW_020174578.1, on the reverse strand, counting down.
ACCTCACACTGGTCAGAATGGCTACCATCAAAAAATGTACAAATAACAAATGTTGGAGAGGATGTGGAGAAAAGGGAGCTCTTATACACTGTTGGTGCAGCCAGTGTGGAAAACATGGAGTTCCTCAAAAAGCTAAAAATAAAACTATCATATGATCCAGCAATTCTACTCCTGGGTATCTATCCAGAAAAAAATGAAAACACTAATTTAAAAAGATACATGTACTCCAGTGTTCATAGCAGCATTATTTACAATAGCCAAGATATGGAAGCAACCCAAGTGCCCATCAACAGATGAATGGATAAAGAAGATGTGGTACATATATACAATGGGATATTACTCAGCCATAAAAAAATGAAGTTCTGCCATTTGCAGCAACATGGATGGACCTAGAGAATACTATGCTTAGTGAAATAAATCAGAGAAAGACAAATACTATGTGATGTCACTTATATGTGGCATCCGAAAAATAACACAAATGAATGTATATGCAAAACAGAAACAGACTCACAGATAAAGAAAACAAACTAGTGGTTACCAGAGGGGAGACAGAAGCGGGGGAGGGGAAAATTAAGGGTATGGGATTAACAGATACAGACTACTGTGTTTGAAATGGATAAGCAACAAGGATATATTGTTGTATATCAATTGTTCTATACAATTGTTGTCTATTGTATAGAATAGGGAATTATAGCCAGTATCTTTTTTTTAAAGAATTAAAAAAATTTTTTTTATACAGCAGGTTCTTACTAGTTATCTATTTTATACATATTAGTGTATACATGCCAAACCCAATCTCCCAGTTCATCTCACCACCACCCCCAGCCCCCCACCGCTTTGCCCCCTTGGTGTCCATATGTTTGTTCTCTACATCTGTGTCTCTAGTTCTGCCTTGCAAACCGGCTCATCTGTACCATTTTTCTAGGTTCCACATATATGTGTTAATATACGATATTTGTTTTTCTCTTTCTGACTTAACTTCACTCTGTATGACAGTCTCTAGGTCCATCCACATATCTACAAATGACCCAATTTCGTGCCTTTTTATGGCTGAGTAATATTCCATTGTATATATGTACCACATATTCTTTATCCATTCATCTGTCGACGGGCATTTAGGTTGCTTCCATGACCTGGTTATTGTAAATAGTGCTGCAATGAACATTGGGGTGCATGTGTCTTTTTGAATTATGGTTTTCTCTGGGTATATGCCCAGTAGTGGGACACCAAGAGGGGAAAGTGGGGTGTAGGTGGCGGTGGTAGGATGAATTGGGAGATTGGGACTGACATATATACACTAATATGTATAAAATAGATAACTAATAAAAACTTGCTGTATAAAAATATAAATAGATAAAATTAGCCTTATCTTGCCCTGCCCCCCCCCAAAAAAAACATAACATGGATGTAATAAACACTGCTGTTGTGGGCTTCCCTGGTGGCGCAGTGCTTGAGAGCCCGCCTGCCGATGCAGGGGACACGGGTTCGTGCCCCGGTCCGGGAAGATCCCACATGCCGCGGAGCGGCTGGGCCCGTGGGCCATGGCCACTGAGCCTGCGCGTCCGGAGCCTGTGCTCTGCGGTGGGAGACGGCACAACAGTGAGAAACCTGCGTACCGAAAAAGAAAAAAAAAAATCTGGAACTGAAAAGAAAATCAGCTGTTGGCTCAGCCCCAAAGGTGGCCGCACAATGAATATAACAGACAGACGTCACCGTGAGGCTGCTAGGGCACTGTGACACATGTTAACGTGACATGTTGAACCCTCTGACTCAGGTCAGTCAAGATGTGCATGTGTTTTCTGTGAATATTTTTACTCATTCACATCCATATTTTCTTCCCGCTCTCTTACGTGGTAGGAATTGCACCTTTAGATTGGGTCATATGGTAGACACCTCTTATCCAACTGCTGCCTCCAAATCACATTTCCTTCCTCATTTATTTTCCCCACTGGCTTCTGAGGCTGGAGAAAATTTTACTTGCTGCAATTGCAGTAAAATCTTTTGACATGAGGCCTCTTTTTCTGAACATTTGGATGAATTAGTTTCTGTGTACATAAAGGAAAATATCTCGCTCAGTAAAATCCTATTACCTTTAATGTAGTTCTTCCCAGAGCTTATCATTGGGTTGGACTGGAGCTGCATTTTCAAATTTTAGCAACTATAACAAGCACTGCTGAGTACTTCAGCTCAGATTACCCAACTAATACTCTAGTGGCAAAAGCTTTATGTGGGGTTCTAACCATCAGACACTGGTCCGTTCTATCTACGTCTCCAAGGTAGACCAAGGAACCTGACCCATTGTGTGTGTCGGGGAGTGAGAAGGGCAGTCAGTTGCCCTCAGCTGGAAAGACCTGGGCATTTAACATTTATTGTGCTCGGCCCCGGGCGTCCCCGGGAGTCCCGACCAGCAGGACAAATCCTTGTGAGTCCGAGGAGGAACCTGTAGGGGTTGAAAAGAGAAGAAGGGGCAGGAGACGCGAAAGAATGGAGGCAAGACAAAATCCTGATCAAGCCTCAAACTTTTATTGCTGCAGTAGCTGTATTTATACAGTACAGAGAAAGGGGGGCGGGATCCAGAATAAGGGAAGTATTTGGCAAATTATCATTGGTGCTGCGTGCGCGGGCTTTCGTTTTAGGCGCGGGCTTTTGTTTTTAGGCGCGGGCTTTTATCTCATTAAGCAGGAAGAGAAGCAGGATGTCGGCCATCTTCTAATGGCGAAAACTTCTTGGCTCCCAACAATTTATATTCAACCCTGCATTCTGAGAGAAGAGTCAAAGAACAAAACAATATGAGTTGGGGTAAGAGATTGATCAAATACAATAAAGCAGAAATAAGGTCATTCCAACAATTTTAAGCACAACTACGATAAGCCCAGAGATTATCATGTGCCAGTTCATGATGCAGGAGATGAGGAGGCTGTGGGCATGAGAGCACAATATCAGCATTGGAATCTGGGACAAGCCTTCTTTCCACCAGGGCACATGCCAGACTCTCTTAGAGCACCCTTGAAGGGCTTGGAAGCCAGGCATGAAACTGATAGGTTCAAGGAGGAGACTCAGCACATGCCCAGAAGACAGGTAGGATCTTGTGCTCATTGGTAGCCTCTGAACTTGGCATACTGCCTCTGTTTCACCATCCCTAGCTCTAGGCCTCAGCCCTGTTCCCACTTGTGGACTCCTAAACTCTGTCTGATGAAATAAATCCTCTCCTGGACTTTGAGAACCCTTAACCTTGAAATGACCCTTGCTCCCTGGAACTTTAATTTGTAGTCTTGGCCATACTGACTTCAGCTCTCAAAAGTCTTTGTCTTCAAAAGAGTATGCGGGGGGCAGAGTCAAGATGGCAGTGTGGGAAGACGCCAAGTTAGTGTCTCCCCACAACTAGGGCACCTGCTGGCCGCTGGTGGGGGACCTTGACACCCAAGGAGACGGGAGGAGCCCCCAAGTGAACTGGTAGGACATGGGGAGATAAAGGAGGGAGGATAAGTGGAAATCAGACAGGATCGGCACCCCTGAGGCTGGGGAGATCAGGAGAGGCAGGCGGGAGAGGCCCTCTGGGACCAGGTGAGCAGGAGAGGAGAGGAGGGTGATTGCCCTGCCCACTTGAGCCCAAGAAGCCTGCTGGGCTCCCAGGTGAGGTCCCCCGCCCTCTGAGCCCAAGGGTGGGGGTCATGCCTGGAACCCTTCTGTTCCTTGAGCCTAAGCCCCACTCCCCACAGCCTCCAGGGCCTTTTCCAGCCCTGTGGGTCCTGAGCATTGGCCCTGCCCACTGTCCAAACCTCACCCTTGCTTAGGCCCCACCCTCCACAGCTAAGGCCTCCCCCCCGGCTTTTTTTTTCTTTTTCCTCCTCCTCTTTTTTACTATTGTGGTACTGATGTACTTTCTGCTTATTGATTCATCTATATTTTTATTTTTAGATTCTTTCTAACATACCTGTTAGTTTTGTAGTCTAATTTTATTTTTTAGTTTGTTATTGTTCTCTTTTTTTTTTAATGCCACCTACGTGGCTTGTGGGATCTTGGTTCATGAGCTGGGGATTGGGCTGAAGCTCCCGCAGTGGGAGCTCCAAGTCCGAACCACTGGACCAACAGAAAACCTCAGACCCCAGGGAATATTCATCAGAGTGAGGTCGCATGGAGGTCCTCATCTCAGCACCAAGACCCAGCTCTACCCAACAACCTACAGACTCCACTGTTGGAAGCCTCAGACGAAACAACCATTAAGACAGGAACACAATCCCACTCATTAAAAAAAAAAAAGAGAGATGGCAAAAACATATGTCACAGATGAAGGAGCAAGGTGAAAACCTACAAGACCAAATAAATGAAGAGGAGATAGGCAATCTACCTGAAAAACTATGCAGAGTAATGATAGTAAAGATGATCCAGAATCTCAGAAATAGAATGGAGGCACAGATTGAAAAAATACAAGAAATGTTTAACAAAGATCTAGAAGAACTAAAGAACAAACAAACAGAGATAAACAATACAATAACTGAAATGAAAAATACGCTAGAAGGAATCAATAACAGAATAACTGAGGCAGAAGAACGAATAAGGGAGCTGGAACACAAAATGGTGGAAATAACAGCCAAGGAACAGAATAAAGAAAAAAGAATGAAAAGAATTGAAATCTCAGAGACCTCTGGGACAACACTAAACACACCAACATTCGAATTATAGAGATCCCAGAAGAAGAAGAGAAAAAGAAGGGGTTTGAGAAAATATTCGAAGAAATTATAGTTGAAAACTTCCCTAACATGGGAAAGGAAATAGTCACCCAAGTCCAGGAAGCAGAGAGAGTCCCATACAGGATAAACCCTAGGAAAAACACACCAAGACACATATTAATCAAACTAACAAAAATTAAATTCAAAGAAAAACTATTAAAAGCAGCAAGGGAAAACCAAAAAAACATACAAAGGAATCCCCCCCATAAGGTTATAAACTGATTTTTCAGCACAAACTCTGCAGTCCAGAAGGGAGTGGCAGGATATACTTAAAGTGATGAAAGAAAAACCTACAACCAAGATTACTCTACCCAGCAAGGATCTTATTCAGAGTCGATGGAGAAAACAAAAGCTTTTCAGACAAGCAAAAGCTAAGAAAATTCAGCACCACCAAACCAGCTCTACAACAAATGCTGAAGAAATTTCTCTAGGTGGAAACACAAGTGAAGAAAAAGACCCACAAAAACAAACACAAAGCAATTAAGAAAATGGTAGTAGGAACATACATATCACTAATAACCTTCAACATAAATGGATAAATGCCTTAACCAAAAGACACAGACTGGCTGAATGGATACAAAAACAAGACCCATATCTATGCTGTCTACAAGAGACCCACTTCAGACCTAGGGACACATACAGACTGAAAGTGAGGGGATGGAAAAAGATATTCCATGCAAATGGAAATCAAAAGAAAGTTGGAGTAGTAATACTCGTATCAGATAAAATAGACTTTAAAATAAAGACTGTTGCAAGAGATAAGGAGGGACACTACATAATGATCAAAGGATCAATCCAGGAGGAAGACATAACAATTATAAATGTTTATGCATCCAACATAGGAGCACCTCAATATATAAGGCAAATGCTAACAACCATGAAAGGAGAAATCAACAGTAACACAATAATAGTAGGGGACTTTAACACCCCCCTTACCCCAATGGACAGGGCATCCAAACAGAACATAAATAAGGAAACACAAGCTTTAAATGACACAATAGACCAGATAGATTTAATTGATATTTATAGAACATTCCACCCCAAAGTGGCAGAATACACTTTCTTCTCAAGTGCACACGGAACATTCTCCAGGATAGATCACATCTTGGGTCACAAATCAAGCCTTGGAAAATTTAAGAAAATTGAAATCTTATCAACATCTTTTCTGACCACAACGCTATGAAATCGGAGATCAATTACAGGAAAAAAAAAACTGTAAAAAACACAAATATATGGAGGCTAAACAGTACGCTACTAAATAACCAAGAGGTCACTGAAGAAATCAAAGAAATGAAACAAATGACAATGAAAACACGATGATCCAAAACCTATGGGATGCAGCAAAAGCAGTGCTAAGAGGGAAATTTATAGCAATTCAATCTCACCTCAAGAAACAAGAAAAATCTCAAACAATCTAACCCTACACTTAAAACAACTAGACAAAGAAAACCCAAAGTCAGTAGAAGGAAAGAAATCATAAAGATCAGGGCAGAAATAAATGAAATAGAAATGAAGAAAGCAGTAGCAAAGATCAATAAAACTAAGAGTTGGTTCTTTGAGAAGATAAACAGAATTGAAAACCCTTAGCCAGACTCATCAAGAAAAAAAGGGAGAGGACGCAAATCAATAAATTAGAAATGAAAAAGGAGAAATCACAACGGACACTGCAGAAATACAAAGGATTATAAGAGACTACTGTGAATAACTATATGCCAATAAAAAGGACAACCACGAAGAAATGGACAAATTCTTGGAAAGGTACAATTTTCCAAGACTGAATCAGGAAGAATTAGAAAAGATAAACAGATCTATCACAAGTAATGAAATTTAAACCATAATTAAACATCTTCTAACAAAGAAAAGTCCAGGACCAGATGGCTTCATAGGCGAATTCTAGCAAATATTTAGAGAAGAGCTAACACTGATCCTTCTCAAGTTCTTCCAAAAAATTGCAGAGGGAGAAACACTCCCAAATTCCTTCGACAAAGCCACCATTACCCTGATACCAAAACCAGAAAAAGATATCACAAAAAAAGAAAATTATTGACCTATATCACTGATGAACACAGATGAAAAAATCCTGAACAAAATACTAGCAAACAGAATCCAACAACACATTAAAAGGATCATACATCATGATCAAGTGGGATTTATCCCAGGGATGCAAGGATTCTTTGATATATGCAAATCAATCAATGTGATATACCATATTAACAAATTGAAGAATAAAAGCCATATGATCATCTCAATAGATGCAGAAAGAGCTTTTGACAAAATTCAACACCCATTTATCATAAAAACTCTCCAGAAAATGGGCATAGAGGGAACCTACCTCAACATAATAAAGGCCACATATGACAAACCCACAGCAAGCATCATAATGGTGAAAAACTGAAAGCATTTCTGCTAAGATCAGGAGCAAGACAAGGATGTCCATTCTTGCCATTCTTATTCAACATAGTTTTGGAAGTCCTAGCCACAGCAATCAGAGAAGAAAAAGAAATAAAAGGAATACAAATTCAAATAGCAGAAATAAAACTGTCACTGTTTGCAGATGACATGATACTATACATAGAGAATCCTAAAGATGCCACCAGAAAACGACTAGAACTAATCAATGAATTTGGTAAGGTTGCAGGATACAAAATTAATGCACAGAAATCTCTGGCATTCCTATACACCAACAATGAAAAATCAGAAAGAGAAATTAAGGAAACACTCCCATTTGTCATCGTAACAAAAAAAATAAAATACCTAGGAATAAACCTGCCTAAGGAGGCGAAAGACTTGTACTCAGAAAACTATAAAACACTGATGAAAGATATCAAAAATGACGTAAAGAGATGGAGAAATATACCATATTCTCGAATTGGAAGAATCAATATTGTGAAAATGACTATACTACCCAAAGCAATCTACAGATTCAATGCAATCCCTATCAAACTACCAATGGCATTCTTCACAAATTAGAACAAAAAGTTTTACAATTCGTAGGGAAACACAAAAGACCCCAAATAGCCAAAGCAATCTTGAGAAAGGAAAACGGAGCTGGAGGAATGAGGCTCCCTGACTTTAAACTATACCACAAAGCTACGGTAATCAAGACAGTATGGTACTGGCACAAAAACAGAAATATAGATCCATGGTACAGGATAGAAAGCCCAGAGATTAACCCATGCACATATGGGCACCTAATTGATGACAAAGGAGGCAAGAATATACAATGGAGAAAAAACAGCCTCTTCAATAAGTGGTGCTGGGAAAACTGGACAGCTACATGTGAAAGAATGAAATTAGAACACTCCCTAACGCCATACACAAAAATAAACTCAAAATGGATTAAAGACTTAAATGTAAGGCCAGACACTATAAAACTCTTAGAGGAAAACATAGGAAGAACACTCTTTGACATAAACCATAGCAAGATCTTTTTTGACCCACCTCCTAGAGTAATGGAAATAAAAACAAAAATAAACAATGGGACTTAATTAAACTTAAAAGCCTCTGCACAGCAAAGGAAACCATAAACAACACAAAAAGACAACCCTCAGAATGGGAGAAAACATTTGCAAGTGAAACAACAGACAAAGGATTAATCTCCAAAACATACAAACAGCTCATGGAGTTCAATATCAAAAAATCAAACAATCCAGTTAAAAAATGGGCAGAAGACCTAAATAGACATTTCACCAAGGAAGACATAGAGATGGCCCAGAGGCACATGAAAAGATGTTCAATATCACTAATTATTAGAGAAATGCAAATCAAAACTACAATGAGGTATCACCTCACACCAGTCAGAATGACCATTATCAAAAAATCTAGAAATGATAAATGCTGGAAAGGGTGTGGTAAAAAGGGAACCCTCCTGCACTGTTGGTGGGAATGTAAATTGATATAGCCACTATGGAAAACAGTATGGAGGTTCCTTAAAAAACTGAAAATAGAACTACCATATGACCCAGCAATCCCATTACTGGGCATATACCCTGAGAAAACCATAATTCAAAAAGAGACATGTACCACAATGTTCACTGCATCATTATTTACAATATCCAGGACATGGAACCAACCTAGATGTCCATTGACAGATGAATGGATAAAGAAGATGTGGCACATATATACAGTGGAGTTTTACTGAGCCATAAAAAGAAACAAAATTATTTGTAGTGAGGTGGATGGACCTGTAGTCTGTCATACAGAGTGAAGTAAGTCAGAAAGAAAAACAAATACTATGTGTTAACGCATATATATGGAATCTACAAAAAAAAAAATGGTACTGAGGAACCTAGTTGTAGGGCAGGAATAAAGATGTAGACATAGAGAATGGACTTGAGGACACAGGGTGGGAGGGGGAAGATGGGGCGAAGTGAGAGTAGCATTGACATATATACACTAATGAACGTAAAATAGTTAGTTAGTGGGAATCAGCAGGATAGCACAGGGAGGTCAACTCGGTGCTTTGCGATGACCTAGAGGGATGGGTTAGGGAGGATGGGAGGGAGGCTCAAGAGGGAGGGGATATGGGAACATATGTATGCATATGGCTGATTGACTTTGTTGTACTACAGAAACTAACACACTAACACAGTATTGTGAAGCAATTATACTCCAATAAAGATCTATTAAAAAATAAAATAAAATAAGCTACAAGGATATATTGTACAGCATGGGGAATATAACCAATATTTTATAATAACTCAATGAAGTATAACCTTTAAAAATTGTAAATCACTGTATTGTACATGTGTAATTTCTATATAAAATTATACATCAACTACATGGCAATAAGAAACTGGAAAAAATAAAATAAAAATAGCAAAAAAAAAAGACTATGACAGGAGTCAGACAGACAGGACAAGTGTCCCTGACGTCCTTGGCACGGGGGCAGAGCCAGCAATCTGTACAGAGGGGACGGACACAGACTCACCTGCTCTCTCCCTGGAAGACTCGGCTGGTCTGCAGGTGGCGATCTTCCCAGTGGCCTTAGCTTGCTGTGGTGGTGGAGGCTCTTCCAATGAGAATACACTCCTTCTGTTCAGGCAGTATCCTTCCTTCCTTCCTCTAACAGTCTTGTCAGCGTCCCTGAGCAAACACTTCTTCCTGATAAGTGTTCTTGGAAAAGGGAGCGGGTTGGGCAAGGAGGGGAAAGGAGTCTGTAGCCTCTGAAAGAGGAAGGTTCCCCCCAGAGGGATTCTAATACAGGGGAACGATTTTAGAAGAATTTAGAAAACAGAATACCTTAACACAGACTTACCCTTTCTCTGTGTCTGAATCTTCTTGAAATAGAGTGGAAAGAAAATATAGTAAAATGTTAACAAATAAGAGTCTAGGTGGGGCTTCCCTGGTGGCACAGTGGTTGAGAATCCGCCTGCCGATGCAGGAGACACGGGTTCGTGCCCCGGTCTGTGAAGATCCCACATGCTGCGGAGCGGCTGGGGCCGTGGGCCATGGCCGCTGAGCCTGTGCGTCTCGAGCCTGTGCTCCACAGCAGGAGAGGCCACAACAGTGAGACGGCCGCATACCGCAAAAAAAAAAAAAAAAGTCTAGGTGAAGAGTATCTGTAAATTATTTATTTGTACTTTCCTTACAACATTTCTGCAAGACTTAAATTGTCAAAATAAAAATTTTAGAAATTCATCTGAAGTCACTACTATTAGTGAGCAGGTCCTCGTGTGTCCCATTGGCCCTGTCACTGTCACACACTCTGCTCAGTCCCCTTTATGAAAGACTCCTCCTCTCTGGCCCCAACCGCTCACCTTCCAGACCATATGCTATGTGAAGGTGGTGACTATTCAGTATTTCTTGAGCATGGCACTCCACTGGATACAGGGAGTGGAGTGAGGGTGAACAATACTGAAGTCTTACTATCAAGGAATCTTTGTTGCATATTACATTTAAAGCTTTCCTTTTATTATACTTTCCTTACTGTGAAGGCTACATGTGCTCATTACAAAAAATGGTTAGAAAACACTGGCAAGGAAAACTGAGAAAATAAAAACATTCGTATTACTTTACACATTTAGCTATAGTTATTGTTAACTTTTCTGGATGTGTACGCTTTCTAGATGAGTAAGTATGGAAGAAGATAGGTAAGTAGGTAGGTAGATAGATAGATAGATACTGGGTCATTTAGAAAATTGGAATGATATTGTATATATAATTTTGTAATATAGATACTATAGGTTAAGCTAACACTATATTATAGATATCCCTTCAAGTCAAAATATAGATTTTGATGATATATTATTATTACATATATATATGATTTATTCAACATTTGGACAATTGTGATTCTTCTAGTAAAGAGTAGTGAGTAAGAAAAAAGGTTTTAAGTTAGTCTTGGGTTTGATTCCTGGCTCTGCCATTTACTAGCTGGATGTCTTTGACTGAGTTACTTCATCTCTTTAAGCTTCCATTTCTTCGTCTCTAAATAGGAGTAATTATAGTAAAATTTCATAAAGGTTTGTTATGGAAATTAGCAAGAAAATGCTTACAAGTTTATTAGCATGCTACCTGGTACCTTGACTATAAATTCTTAGTATTCGAGCTCTTTTTCTGGCACAGCAAATGTACACTGAACACCCAAGCACAAGCATCTTTGTACACACCCTAAATAATTTTCTTAAGCTAAGTGCTCAGAAACGTAAGTGTTGGATCATGGACATGCATATTTTGAGGGCTTTGATATTAATGCTGCCTTTTATTTTACATGGATAATCCTCCAAGTTTGTTTTGTTTTTTTTAAATCTTATCAAACTTCATTTCCTCTGGTCACAGTTTAATTACTTGCAGACCCTGGGTTGCTGTCCAGAAGGACTCCACATATTTATTGGATACCAGTTACGCTCACTCCATCACTCTGTTGGACACAATAGGGTTCAGAGACTTGGTTGTTATTATTGAGGAACTTTTCGAATAGTAGAGGAGAGACTTTCTGATTAAACCTTACCAATAAAATAAATACACTTGGATAGCAGATGAATTTTCTACTTCAACAAAAAAGTAAAACAAATCCTTCAAATACGATCAAAAAGGGAGAAAATGTAATAGTACAAAGGGATGATTATAGAGGATCTGGGGAGGTGTTGTGACTAATGCACTGTGGGAAACTTCTGCCTCTTATAAGCAAGTCTAAAGAAAGATTCAAACTCTTATTCAAGGCTTTTGGAGTCCAGTGATTTCTTTAAACTTGATAATATCAGAAAACTTGCTACATAAAGTCAGCAGTCTGCAGTGGCAATCAGAAATGCCACTGTGGGATTTCTGGAGCTGAAGTCAATGGCATTAAGAGTCCATCTCTGTTGCTTTGGAAAAATCATCAGAAAGGACATTCTAGTCACACAATTGTAAAGAAAATACCCCTAATTTTTTTCTGGGAAAAGAGACAAGAGCACTGTGATTCTCAGCCGGGTGTTGTAGACTGAGATAGAAGATTCTCTGCTTAGAGAGTCAAATTAGACATCTTTTTCTCTAGACTAAGCCCTAAAAATAAAGGAGAACATCTTTCTCAAAGAGAAAAACTGAGTCCAGTGGGTATAGAGTTTCGGTTTTACGAAGTGGATAGAGCCAAGGAGGTGGGCAGTAGTGATGATTGTGCAACACGAATGTAGTTAATACTGCTGAATTGTGCATTTAGAGATGGTTAAGCTGGTCAATTTTATGTTATGTATATTTACCACAATTCTAAAAAATGAAAAACATAGCAAAACTGAGATTTGACTTTGATAGTCTTCAAGTAATATTAAGATGAAAATGCTAAGTTTTTAGGAAGTGTATTATGTAATGTTATAATTGTCTTACTGAGACAGTGGAGTCTGCTGTAAACTGTAATTACCAGAGAGTTCAGGGAGATGAAGATCATGCCCACAGTTGTTCTTGGAAAAAATTTGTAGGGGACACCTAGTATGTGGTTAAACAAGGCTTCTAGGTGTACTGCAGGTGTGTTGTTGTGTGTGTGTCTGTGTGTGTGTGTGTGAATTGAAATGGATAGTCAAGAACTCTTCTAAGGAAGAGCAAAAATAGGGACAATGTAGTTTTCCTTATGCCATCTTCCAGCATCCACTGTTGAAACTGACAGAGTCTGGCACCAAACAGATGGACTGCCTATTTTCAGAGTCACCTCCCTATGGTGACAATGGCAGCAACAACACCAGCTCGGTGGGCTGGTGAGACTTTGTGGCAGTAGGAACTGTGATTGACCTGTTTGGTTGATTAGCCGCCATGTGTATACTTGCAGGGAGATGTCTGAGAATGGAAACCTAGAAGAAGAACGGACATCCTGTGATTCATTGATCGGAGTTTTGGAGTGATATGAATATGAATATTTACAAAGAAGTTGTTATTTTGTACCTCAAGCACAGGATGACTAATGCTGTCTCTTGAGCTTTATTATTAGGCATGTATACATTTAAATGTATATATTACAGGAATTCTTTCAAGACATTTCATGAGAAAACTAGAAATTGAAAGAGACCTGATGTTTCCTTTTATCCCCGAAGTCAGAATTCCTGAAAGGATGGTCAGTTTTCACTGCCTCCTCTGTCTTCCACTTACTCCTTACTCCCTCCAGTCTGAATTCCACCACAACCTCATCCCCAAGTAATGACTCCTACTCAGTAGATTAAATGAACGCCATTTGGTCTTTATATTGCCTGATCTTGCAACAGGGGCCCATATCATGCTATGTTATATACTCTTTTTCTTGGCCTCCATGATTCTGCATTCTCCTGGTTTTCCTTCTTTCTCTCTGCCCTCTCCTTTATTTACTTCTCCTCTGCCTCTTCCTCAAATTCTATACTTTTCCCTCTTCTCCTAGTCTCATGATTTCAATCACCAAGTTCATGAAGATGATTCCCAAGTCTTTACCTGAGCCCCAATCTCTACTGAGCTTCAGATCGGTGTATCTTCTGACTAGTTTCACTTTTCACTGAGATGCTCCACAGACCGTGCAGTGTCGACATGCCCCCGAGTGTATTAATTACCATCCTCTGCTAAAAACATGTTCATCCTCTTAAGTTCCACTATCTCTGAATGGGAAGACCATCTATTTAGTTGCCCAAATCATGAAATGAGGGTATTATCGTTGGCCTCTCTCTCTCTCCTCCTTCCCATTCAATCACACTCCAAGTCATGATGATTCTGTCTCCTCAGAGCTTATCAAACCTGTCTTCTCCTCCACTTTCTCACTGCTACCCTGTATCCAGTCACCATCTGCTCTCTCCTGGACCTCTTCAACAGTCTCTAAAGAAACCTCTCTGCCATAATCTGGCTTTAACAGTTTTCCACTCTTCAGTCAGAATGATCTTTCTAAAATGCAGACTTGATCATATCATTCCCTTGATGAAATATTTTAGTAGCTTTCCATTGCTCTTAGGATAAGTTTTGGGCTCCTTAACATGGTCTATGGGTCTTTGCACATTCAGTTTTTCAGCAGATGTTGTTGAGTGCTTACCATGTGCCAGAGACTCTGCTAGGCACATCGGATATAGGTTCTGGTTTTTCAGTACATCTTATGACACTACATCTGCTAGAAACCTAGCACTGTCTGCTGGCAACATTAAACTTTTGGTTCTTCATACATTCTCTTTTGGATTCAAGTCTTCACTTATTCACCTGACACATATTTATTGAGCATGTAGTATGTACAAAGCGCTAATAGAACCACCTCCCCTTTCCCAAGCACATATATATTCCTGTATACTCTCTTTTTTTTTTTTTTTTTGATGGGGACCATTTTTTTAAAGTCTTTATTGAATTTGTTACAATATTGCTTCTGTTTTATGTTTTGGTTTTTTGGCCGTGACGCATGTGGGATCCTATCTCCCTGACCAGGGATCGAACCTGCACCCCCTGCATTGGAAGGTGAAGTCTCCACCACCAGACTGCCAGGCAAGTTCTATATTCCTGTATACTCTCTTTAACTAGATAATTCTGACTCATCCTTTGGGTCTTAGGTTAAATGTTAACTTTTTTCAGGAAAATTTTCCTGCCAGTTCTCCTTCCCTGCCCTAGTTGGCTCTAGGTGCCCCTTATCTACGGTCTCATGATATGGTCTCATATTTTATCCTTGAGGGGAAAGTGCACTTGTTTGCTTTCCCTCCTAGATTCTATGAAATCATGGAAGCAGGGCTGAGTCTGTCTTCATCACTGCTGTAACTGCAGCTCATCCATAGTGCTTAGAACACTGCAGCATGACATTAGGCTTCTAGGTTTGTTGGATTTTTGCAATTTATGTATTTGTAGGGTCCACAAAATATTCCTAATCAGTTAAAAATTTGTGTTGTATTCTTCATGTTAATGAACACATTTGCTATTGTAGTTTTCAGTAAGGAAACTTTAAGTGCTAGACCATTTCTGAAGATATTAATTCCCGATTAGAAAGCTTCATATCTTAAATAACCACCCTGGAATATGAATTATGACTCTAGTACTTCAGATGGTAGCTAACCGCCCCCTTTGTGATAGAGTTAATTTATATTCACATATATGTCACCACCACTGTGTTATTTTAATGTACATTACCACTCAGACAAGGTGACAATCCAGAATGCACAGAATAAGCCTGCTTTGGGAGTAACTAGAAAGACCCCCTAGGAGAGCTCTATGATATATACCCTAATCTGAAGAGTTAGGGCCTGGAGGTGAGGTGTGGCTGTGGAGCTTGGAGAGGGGATGCTTTAGAGCCTGTGGGAAGGCTGTCAGGTTCTAGCGCAGAGATCCTAAGGAGATGCTCACACTTGGCTTTCACGTTGTGCAGTGGCTCATTGAATAAATTAGAAGTCCTTCTGCTGAGGACAGTCATTCAGTTGGGTAGGGAGGACATGACTTCATTTCTGTCAAGCTGCCACAGCACCAGGCAGAAGAAACGCTATGTTCAGTGATCAGACTTTCTGCTCAGCTTGTCTGTAGCCTGGCAAAACAGAACCAGAGAAAGTAAAATACTTCCCCCATCTTCCTTCATCAAATCTTACAATATTTAACGCTTCCAACATCTATCAGGTCCCATCACAACTTCAAACGTGGGGTAAAAGACTCTCTAACCTCATACTTCAAAGTTTAATATATAGGAAAAAAATCAATGGATGTGTGAGAACATAATAACTTAAAATAAGATGAGCATTATGAAAAAAAAGATCCAATGCCTGTCTCTGAAATAAAGTCATTATAAGTCATAGGAAATGTTAGAAAACATCTCACTTATGTTTTCATTCAGAGTTTAGAGAACACTGATTTTATAAAAATAATATGACCTAATATAATGAAATTAAAAAACAAATGCTTCAAGGTTTAATTATTGATTAAAAAAAAGTCAATGGAGGGAAGAGGTCTGAATAGCAGATTAGATGCTCCAGAAAAAAATGAGAATATTTGAAGATATTACTAAAATATTAATTCAGAATTCATAGAAAAAAGGAAAAAAGAAATGTGATTAGAGGAGAGAGAAAGAGAGATGTGATGTCAGATCTAGCAGGTCATTTGCATATGCTGTGGTTTGCAGAAGAGAAAACACGAAAACTTAATAAGCAGCAGTAATAACCAAAGAAATTGTGGAAGAAAATGTAATTGAAAAGGCTGAAAGTCAGGCAAAATCAATGAAATTAGATTCAAATCTGCATAATTCCGGTGATTTGTTTTAATTTTAAAAAGTAGGTAAAATATATTCCAGAGGCTTCTAGGTAGAAAAACCTAAGAAGGAGGTAAAACACTATTCTTCAGATTTTTGTTTAAAAATTCTAAATCCCAGAAGACCATAAATTGATATCTAAAGTTCTGATGGAGAAACATTGTGATCTAGGAACTAATAAGTCAAGTGCAATACAGAGTTTGACTTGTAATTGCTCATGGGCTGTGGCTGTTCGACCTCCACCCAGCGCCCACTCTCTCCATACTGGGAGCTCTCAGAGCCTCTTTGTGGTCTCCAGACTATAGGCCTAACAGATAGGAAGCTTAGTAAGATAGTTTGGAAACTCAGCAACTTTCAGGAGGATTCTGCAGGGCCATGTGCACCAGTAGATAATAGTCCCACATTACGTTCTGAGTTATTCAGCCTAAATAGCACCTTCTTAGGAGTTTATCTCGTGGTTCTTTGTCTCAGTTCCTCATTTCTTTTCTGCTCAAACAGAAAAATACTCTCTCATATCCCATTAGGGAGAGGCTACACATTGGTAGCAGAGGTTACAAACTGGTGGCCCACAGATTGCAGCTATATTCTGTTTGATCTGTTAAACAGAAAGAAACTTGAATGAACATTTTGAAGCTTTGGAGATTTCAGTAGCCATCCAGGTATCTAGAAGATCTGACACTGCTGAAAACACATTCCTTCCGGGCAGTAGTTTGTTGGAGCAGGGGCCAGGGCTCGCTCGGTCTGCCTCCTATCTCACCATCTCACTGGAAGGAATCCAGTTACTGTACAAGCTATTATCATGTTTCCATAGCTATTTTTTTTCCTGGAGTAGAGCAAGAGTTGTTTAAAGTCTATTGAAAGAGGGAAAACAAAAAGAAGAATGAAGAGTCTATATGCTTTCAGAAAAATGGGAGAGAACATCTTTCTTTGCAAAAAGTAAACAATATTTTATGGATTGAAAATGCAAAATGTGTCTTCACCAAAAAATAAAACTTAAATACAGTTATGAAACAAATTAAAGAACAGCTGCTCTATAGAAAAGACATATGATGATAACTCAATTAACTGAAAGAAAGAACTAGATTTTCCACGATTAATTTCTGAATGAAAATAGAACGTTTCCCAAATGCTTTTGTGGAAAAGAGGCCATAAAATCCTTTACAGCCAATGAATTTCTCGAAGATTGTCTACGAAGTGAAGGAGAAATTATATGACTTCAACCGAATCAAACATTCATGAATATATTACAGCCAGAAGTACTGTCGCTTAGAATATTGCCTGAGCACTTGCTGGAGAGGAATTAATCTGTGGTGTTTTATAATTGCAACAGATGAAAGCAAGGGTATAAATAATCATTACAAGTAGCTAGCTGTATTTACTTGTGGTATTGATTGAAAAGGTTATGCAACCAATGCATTTATTAAAATGGTACCCATGATATCTACAACTTCAAGAAATGATCTATATCTGTGTACTAAGAAAAGCTTTGATATTTTACTATAGAAAGTTCAAATTAGTAAGCGTGACTAGGGGGAAATTCTGTGATGGTAGGTGTTAAAGTCAGACTTATTACTGAATTTAAACCACTGTGGCAACATTTCGTAATGGCAAAGAGCTGAAACCTGCTCATTGCATCATTTGTCAAGAAACCCACTGTGCTAAAATATTCATGGATGTGGTAATTAAAGCTGTGTACCAGACACGCTTGAAAGGTCTGGAACTACAGAAAAAACAGGGCTTTGTGTGAATAGGATTCACCACATGATACTCTGTTGTACTCCATGCATCTACTAAGCAACATTAGAAATTAACAAAGGAACATATACACTGAGATTTAAAATATACCTATTTCACTGACTCTGAGAAACACATTTTTTTTTCTCATTATGACATCTCTGGATTTAGGATATATCATAGTTACTGATAAGAAAGCGTTATTTAATTGACAGCTTTGAATTTTTCTTCTTTAGCAGTGTGTAAAATAAGGATGTATCTTACAATTGATGCTATTTTAGATTCTATGAAATATGATGGTAAGAAAGTACTGTAAATTTAAGCCATTAAAGTTTTAAGCTTTGATAAACTAGATAAATCACTACACAAATATAACTTATCAAAATGGACTCATGAGAAGAAAACTTGAAGTGTCTTTGCTAACAGATGGCCTTAAGATTTTGGAAATTGTAAAGCAAAACTGAAAGAAAATGTTTTTTAAACGTGGCAATTTCTGTGTTAATGATTTCTGTGAAATCATTTTTGAGGAACACTATTCCTTGGCTTCTTGAATTGGCCAGGTACACAATTATAAAGGTAAGACCTACAGATTTTGTGGTGATGGCTGGTGTAAACAGCGAATTAACTGCAGTGGAGGTACATTAAGCCACAAATGTCATCGTTTTGTTTGGTGATGGATATTGTGTGTAATTCTGCCAAAGTTAAACCTCAGAGATCTTTCCCCCTCCTTCTGAGTGAAGAAATACACCTTTCCTTTATACGTTTTTATAGTAATGTGGCTTATAAACCAGTGGTTTACAAACTCAAATGCCTATAGGTACTTGACAATGAATATACTGAATGAAGTTAAGCATAAGACAAACGCTTGCCAGAACTATATGAAACTTTTTATTTTTACTCAACTGAACACATAACACAAATGTATGATATTGGAGACAATATTTTAAATTCATTGAACAAATACAAATTGAAAGTTAGAAACGTTTAATTGTTACGTGTCTTTGATTTGGAACTGAAAACTTATTTTCTTTTGTGGGTTGCCAGTTCAGGTTAATATGGTACACTGAGATGTAAAGAACAGAATTTATCCTTGAATCCTGTTAACTAGGAGCCATATTTAACTGCATTCTGCTTCATAAATGGAAAATAGTTCTTTTTAAGTATAGGTTCTTCTAAATAAGAATAGAACATTTGCCCAATAATTTTGAAATTGGAGAACATTTATTGAAAATTAATTTTTTATAGGCTCAGAAATTTATTTCATGTCATCTGTTTCATTTCTGAAAACTAATTTTGGCACAGAAAGTGAACTAGATTATTTAGTGCTAAGTACATTTTCCCAAATCAGACTTTTTGTAGGACAGAGTGAATCTAATTATACAGTGGTGTGCCTCCATGTAAATGCCCCAGCAGCAACATATTCAAAGTGCTTAGATGATGTGTAGTGTCAAGTCTCTGATGCAGTATTTTAAAAACTATATCATGTAATATTTCAGGTGTACAGAAAAGGATAAAGAATAATATAATAAACACCCATCTCCTAATCCAAGAAATGAAACATTACAGTATAACTGAAACTCTTTGTACTACACATCCCCCTCTTCCATTCATGGGTTATGTATTATCATTGTATCATGAATCTTTTGGTTGCAAGTGAAAAATTCAGTTCAAACTAATTTAGGCAAAAGTGGTATGTGTTGGCTCATGGCATATAATAAAGGGTTGTACAATGAGACCAAAGCAGGCAAAGGATATAGCTGAACCTCTGGAACATCAAGAACCAAATAAAACTAGGTCTTGCCATATCTACCTCTTGTCTCTGCTCGTTTCCTCTTGTGATAGGAAATATGGCAGGAAGCATAGCCAGGAGAAGCTGCTGTATTTCATGTCTTACAAATTTTTCTTGGATAGAGTTAGAAAAATCCCAAAGGTAGACATTGGTGGGACTAGAAAAGACCCAGCAAATATAGTCAGGGGCAGGATTATGGTAAACATCCTAACTAGGGCATGAGGAGCAGTTACCCCTAGGTGGATGTGGTTGTTCTCAGAAGAAAGAAGGTGCTGGGAAGGCGCGCACACACACACACACACACATCTGGCCTATTCCAACGATTCTCATTACTCCTTGCCCACTTACTGCTGCCAGAAATTTATGGCCTCCAACCTTGCCAACATTTTCCCTCTACCTTTATAACCCAATTAAAAATTTATATTTTCCAGACTAGCTGCTCTTCTGATGACCATATGTCTATTTCTAGTTCTGTCGTCGAATCTGAATTTTAGTTCTTCATTTCCGAGGCTCTACTGGTGTTTTCCAACTAGGTGACATGATGTCAGTCCAGTTGCAATAAGTTCCAAACCACATTTACCATTTTCCACAAACTCAATCCAACTTCCTTTTTCAACTTCTTTATTTTTGTTAGTCATTATATTATATTACAACACGCTCACACACTGAAAGCCTCCTTGATTCTTCCTTCTCTGTCAAACTCCATATCAAGACACTAGTTGATGATGTTTTTCGAAAGCTCTGTTATATCTATTTCAGTTTCTCCATTCCTACTACCCCCATCCTACTCTCAGATCTGTCACTGCAGTTGGAGTGCAAATAACCCAAAGCCTTCACCTCCTCCCCTTCAAATCAATATTAGAAAACACTATCAGACAAAACTTTATAAAATCACTGCTATGATCATGTCTCTTCCCTATTTAAGGTTTTGTTATGACCGTTAACCTGAAGAAGACTCAGCTCTTGAGCTTGGCTTTACAATCTGACCTTGACCTACCTGTACAGAATATACTATGCTTATTCTCACTTCTACCCCTTTGTTTATGTCATTTCGCTTAAATTGTGATCTGAACTCTGGTCACACATTTTGTTTATGCCAAAAATTTTGACACTGAATTACATACAGCCTCTTGTCACCACTTACATGTTCCCTGTATGATGGTGTGTATTCCCCCAAGTAAATGGAAGATTCTACACTAAACAGAATATGTTTTATTATTCTTTGCATCACCCTTAGATCTTAACGTTGAAATTTATAAGTTTATTCAATTGCAGCTCCCCTGCTATTCTGCATCTCTCCTTCTCTACCTTTTGCAAGGTATTTCTTGCAAAATGCGTGAGGATAATAAAGTTCAAGGGAGAAACACATTGATAAATTTTTTATTAAGAACACTTTAAGTATGGAGAGTATGCCCTGCTGGTCCTTTTTCCTAGGAGAAGAGAGTAGCTCATTTCTGGACATGGTGCTTAGTGGTGGTCTAGGATCATAGGGGTGTGTGAGACTACTTTTGGGAAAGGTCTGACACTCCACTTATTAAATTAGGAGTTTGAGATTAACATATACACACTACTATATATAAAATAGATAACCAGCAAGCATCTACTGTATAGCACAGGGAACTATACTCAATATTCTGTAATAACCGATAAGGAAAAATAATCTGAAAAAGAATATATATATATAATTGAATATAATATATATATTCAATTATATATATATCACTTTGAATCACTTTGCTGTACACTGAAACTAACACAACATTGTAAATCAACTATATTTAATTAAAAAATTTTAAAAAGAGAAAAAAAATTTTGTTGTTTGAGAGAGCAAAGAAAAAAAAAAGTTTCTTGAGGGCACTATCCAGAGGAGTCGTATGGAGAAATATGACTCATAATTTCTCTAATGAAAAATATCAACTCATAGACTGAACAGAATCAGCAAACTCCAGACAGATTTTATAAAAAGAAACTCACACCTAGGCACGTAATGTCAGATTTCTGTAAACTAAATTAAGCATCTTAAAAACAGCTATAGGAAACTAGCACATGTCTATTAATTCACTGCTCTGAGCCCTCAGCCATTCTCATAGTACCTGAATCAAAAAAAGAAAGCCACCAAGAGATCAAGTGGAATAAAAGCATCAGAAAAGACCTTCAGGAGGGCAAATTATGGCTTTACACTCAGCATCAACAGAGCAGTCTATCCTATATAAAAAAGGAATATTGAAAAGCTTCTACACAGCAAAGGAAACAATCAACACAATGAAAAGGCAACCTACCAACCGGGAGAAAATATTTGCAAACTGTATAGCTCATAAGAGGTTACTATCCTAAACGTTTAAGGAACACACACAACTCAATAGCAAAAAAACAGTTCAGTTAAAAAATGGGCAAAGGACTTGAATAGACATTGTTCCAAAGAAGACACACAAGTGTCCAAAAAGTATATGAACAGGTGCTCAAGATCACTAATCATTAGGGAAATTCAAGTCAAAACCACAATGAGATATCACAGCACACCTGTTAGAATGGCTGTTATCAAAACAAGAGATAACAAATGCTAATGAAGATGTGGGGAAAAAGATCCTTTGCACACTGTTGATGGGAATGCAAATTGGTGTAGCCACTATGGAAAACAGTATGGAGGTTCCTTGAAAAGTTAAAAATAGGACTACCATATGATCCAGCAATCCTGCTTCTGGGTATATATTCCGAAGGAAATGAAATCAGTATCTCAGAGAGAGGTGGTCGTTTCTATGGTCATTGCAGCATTATTCACAACAACCAAGATGTGGAAACAACCTAAGATGAATGCATAAGGAAGATGGATGTGTGTATACACACACACACACACACATACACACACACATATATATATAATATGGAATATTATTCAGCTGTGAGAAGGAAGGCAAATCTTGCCATTTGCCATTTGCAACAACATAGATGAACCTAAGGGACATTATATTACTAAATAAAATAAGCCAGACAGAGAAAAACAAGTACTATATGATCTCACTTATTTTGAAATCTAAAATCATCAAATTCATAGAAACAGAGAGTAGAATGGAGGTTGCCAGGGGATGGGGCATGGGGGAAATGAGGATATGTTGGTCAAAAGGTACAGATTCTCAGTTATAAGATGCATAAGTTCTTGGGATCTAATGTACAGCATGGTGACTATATTTAGCAATACTATATTGTATACTTTAAAGTTGTTACGAGAATAAAGATTTAGTATTCTCACTGTAACTATAACAACAACAGCAAAACGGTAATTATGTGAGTAAAGAATGTGTTAACTAATCTTATTGTAGTAAACATTTTGCAATATATATGTGAAATCAAATCATTACCGTGTACACTGTAAACTTACAGACATTATACATTAATTATGTCTCAGTAAAGCTGGGGGGAAATGCAATGTAGTGAAATATGTGGGGATGTGGCAAAATGTGTTTAGCAGGAAACTTAAAGCTTTAAATGTTTATATTAGAAAAAAAGACCTAAAATCAATGATCTAATTCTCTAACTTAAGAAGCTAAATCAGGAAGAGAAATTAAATCTAAAAAGTAGAGGAAGGAAATAATAAATAATAAAAAAAATAGGTAGAAGAAAATAAAAGAAATAGAGGAAATAAATGAAACCAAAAGTGATTTCTTGGAATTATCAATAAATTGATAAATCTCTGCCTAGAGTGATGAATTAAAAAGAGATGACAAAAGTTATCTAAATTGGGAATGAAAGAGGGAATAGCAAAGCAGATACTATAGACATTAAGATGATAATAAAGGGATATGATCAAATTTATGGCAATACATTTACAAACTTAGATGAAAGAGACAAATTCCTTTAAAAGCACAACTTACAAAAATAGACACAAGAAGAAATAGACAATGTTAATAATACTGTATCTATTAAATAAATTGTAATTATTATAATTAAAAAACTCTTTCTGAATGGGAAATTTCAGGCCCAAATGACTTCTCTAGTGAATGCTATCAAATATTTAAGGAAGGAATAATAGCAATTTTACAAAATCTTAAAGAAAATAAAGACAGAGGAAACATTTCTCAATTTATGTTATGAGGCCAGAATAACCTTGATACCAAACTTAACAAAGATATTTAAAAGAAAAAAAGAAAACTAGAAGTTAGTATTTCTCATGAAAATAGATGCAAGGATTCTTTTTTTTTTTTAATTTACAAAAGCAGAGAAAATTTTTATTTATGTTTGAGGTCTGTAGTGCTTTTGGTATTGAATATTAAGAGCAGTAACAGTTAAAACAATAACAATGAAGCAAAGTCAAGCAGGAAAATGGAGACTTCAATACTCTTCTCCATGCCTCTCTAAGAGATATGGAACTTTTGCCGAATAGAAGCCAGAAAGCCATTTCTGGGTTAAAAAGAAATTACTGCAAAGCTTTATGAGGTGCAGGGTTAGGACAATATTCTAGGTCTCTAGTTAGTACTGTATTTTTCACATTTCAGACCTATACACAAAGAATATAGAATTTTCAGAGACAGAGGTGAATATAATTTGGACCGTTATACCCTCAGTGAAGTGTAGAACCTCTAGACCAACAGGTGCGTTTCATTTCAAAAATAGTATTATGGTTTTTCTCTAGGAAAAAAAGAGACTATTACTCAGTTGAAATATAATAATCAATTTCAACTTTTCCAGGAATATATTTCCCCACACAAAGAGAAATGACCCAACAGAAAAGCAGGAAAATTTAGGAAAAATAATGTGATAAATGACAACTAAATACTAGAAATTTAACTAAATGTTTAACACAGCAACCAGCTCTTCAGACCAAAGTCTGAGTGAAATAGTAAGGTCAGAGAAATATTCTTCCAGTCATCATTTGAAGATAAAACTAGATCTAGGGAAATCTACTCATACAAATTCTAATACCAGACTTAAGTAGACCTCGCTTTTAAAAGAATGGGGAAGTGGAAAACAAAACAAAGGAATACAAAATTTAAAAAATAAATAAAAAGTACCCCATAGGAACTATTAAAATATTCTTTAACATAAAGCAAGCAAACAGCTACTGAGGCACTCATACTTCTCTTCAGAAGTCACTGATGTAATATATCATGTCAACACAACAGAGGATACAGTAATATTTAACTCAGTCGTTGCTGAAAGGATGTTAAAAATAATTCTTATTCTTTACAAAATATTTTAGAAAACTAGAAATATCAGTGATTCTTTTTAAGTTCAAGGTGGCCCATGAGAAATTTGATAAAATATCTCCCTTCTACACAAAACCCATTAAAATGATATATGCATATTTTTTAAATGAACAAATTCTTAGCCACACTCAAGTAAGAGAAAGTTTCATGAACCAGAATTGGAGAAGCATTTCTAAAAGAGTAAAACAAACTCAAAACCACCACAGAGTCTGCTGCTTTACTATCGTGAAGCGGAAACTAGGGCTGTGTTTCTTGGAAACAAATTCTGATATGTCTCTGCCCAGCAGACAAATCTAAAGCTAAGTCATCTTCAAGGTTAGTATCTACACAATTGTGAAGCCACTACACTAGGAGAAATTCCTGCCACAGAGTGTGGAAAGAATTCCTGTACAAACAGCTAAGAATGACAAAACTGCTAAGTAACACCAATGTCTTTACGGAAACACAGATAAACTCAACCTCCAAAAGAACATATAACCTAGGAATTCAAGGTCATAATGCAGCCTAAAAAGGATTTTAAAGTAATATTTAATATTCTCAAAGAGCCAAGGGAGGTAACTTCTTCCAAAAACTAGCTTCAAAGAGTTAGAACCAAACATTATGATAAAGAACAGGTGCTTATGAAGAAGAACAAAATAAAAATTCTATTAATTAAAAAAATACAAAGGGATTAAAAAATGTTCTAGAAAACAGAGCTGAGAAACTTCCCTGAACGTATCCCAAAATACTGAAAATATTAAAGAAAAGTCAAAGACAAGAATAGGTCCAGAACCTAAATATTCAGCTAAAAGAAGTTTCAGAAGGAAAAAAGAGAGAGAATAGAGGTGAGATGATATTAAAGAAATATGACCAAGAATTTTCCAAAAGTGAAGAAAACATGACTCCTAAGATTAAAGGTTTCTCTGGCTACCAAGCAAGATTGAAAAACAAACAGAAGAACCCCATAACTAGAAACAATAAAAATGAAACTTAAGAAAATAATGGAAAGAAATTCACTTCTGAGGAGAAACTTTACATGGAAAAGAAAAATAAACTACAAAGGGATGAGAAATAGAATAACATTAGTAATACTGTTGTTGAGAAGACAAAGTAGCAATATCTTCATATAATTAAGATAAACTTGAATGTAGAATTCTATACTCAGCTAACCTATTTTAGCTGGGCAAACAATTTTAGACATAGAGGACTCATAAAGTTTATAACCGACAGATTCTCTTTGAAAGGGCAAGTAACAAATATAGTCTACCAAGAATAAAAGTTGTTAATAGTACATACTAAGATAGACGCAAAGATTCTTAACAATATGTTAGCAAGTCAAATAGAGCAACATATAAAAATAATACATTATGACTAATTGGGACTTATCCCAGGAATGCAAGACTGATTTAACATGCAAAAGTTTTTCATTATAAATCACTGTGTTAACAAAATAGAGGAGAGAAACCATTCCCTCGTTTCAATGAATTCAACCTCCATTGATAAAAATTCTTAGCATACTAGCAATAAAAATGGCCTTTCTTAATCTGATAAAGGAGATCTATAAGAGATCTACAGCTGATATTATACTCAATGATGAAATAATGTTTTCTTTGTAAGATCAGGAAAGAGACAGAATGTATACTCACATTACTTCTAATCAAGGTTGTACTGATGGTTCTAGCCAGTGAAATAAGTTAAATAAAGGCGATAAAGATTGAGAAGGGAGATATAAGTTCTCTTATTTTCTGATGGCATGATTGTTTCAGTATGAAATTTCAAAGAACCTACAATAAACTACTGGCACTATTAAATTCATTTAGGAAAGTGACAAGATACATGGTTAATGTACAAAAATCTTATAAACTAGCAGCAAATAATTAAAATATGAAAATTTAAATACCCCATTTAACATTACTGTATGTAACATTATAAAATATTAAATATCTAGGGATAATTTTATCAAAAGACATGCAAGACCTTTACACTAAAAACTATAAAATATTGCTGAGAGAAATTATAGACAAATTAATAAAGAGCTATATCCTGTTCATAGATTGTTAGACTAAATATTTTTTTCCATTGTAGTTTATTACAAGATATTGAATATAGTTCCCTGTGCTATACTATAGTAGGGCCTTGTTGTTTATCTATTTTATATGTAGTAGTTTGTATTTGCTAATCCCAGACTCCTAATTTATCCCTCCCTGCCCCCTTTCCCCTTTGGGAAAAGGGAAAAGTTTGGGAAGTTTGTTTTCTATGTCTGTGAGACTGTTCTGCTTTGTAAATAAGTTCATTTGTATCATTTTTTAAGATTCCACATATAAGTGATATCATATGATATTTGTCTTACCTTTCTGACTTACTTCACTTAGTATGATAATCTCTAGGTCAGTCCATGTTGCTGGAAATGGATTCTTTCTTATAGCTGAGTAATATTCCATTGTATTTATATATATAACACATCTTATTTATCCATTTGTCTGTCAGTGGACATTTAGGTTGCTTCCATGTCTTGGCTATTGTAAATAGTGCTGCTATGAACATTGGGGTTCGTGTATCTTTTTGAATTAGAGTTTTCATCTTTTCTGATTATGTGTCTGGGAGTGGGATTGCTGGATCATATGGTAACTCTATTTTTAGTTTTTTACAGGCTGAATATTTTATATATATATATATTTTTTAAGAACATACACACACACAAATGCTGCAGATCAATAAAATGCTACAAAGAAATAATAAAAAGACAACTGAATATTAAAAAAGGGGCAAACAAGTCAAATAGTAGCTTTATGATAGAAGATGTTCAAATGGCCATGGACCACATGAAAAGGTGCTCCATATTGCTAGTTGTCAGGGAAATGCAAATTAAAACCACAACGAGATCGAGATACCATTCACCTCCACTAGAATGGCCCAAATTAAAAAAGACTGACAATACCAAATGTGGTGAAAATGTAGAACAACTCTCCTACATTGTTGATGGGAGCATGAAATGCTAGAATCGCTCTGGAAGACTCTAGCAGTTTCTTGTAAAGCTAAATGTACATCAACTTTATGACACAGTAATTCCACTCCTAATGGCCTGGGCATTGAGATTTTAAAAGCTTCCCGGGCAATTTTAATGTGCAGCCAAGAGTGAGGAGACTGGGCTTCCCTGGTGGCACAGTGGTTGAGAGTCCGCCTGCCGATGCAGGGGACGTGGGTTCGTGCCCCGGTCTTGAGCCTGTGGTCCGCAACGGGAGAGGTCACAACAGTGAGAGGCCCGCGTACCAAAAAAAAAAAAAAAAAAAAAAAAGAGTGGGGAGACCACTGTCTTTGAGGAAAACCTAGGACAACTTTGGTGTCCACCAAGGAAAGGAAACCAGAGGAAGGCACAAATTTTGCAGCCATTGGAGGTGGCAAAAAGGGTAACTTGGGAAAACTGAGAGGAGGGAGTGGAGTTATCAAGAACAGGTCCTGGGAGGAGGAAGCAGTACTCAGCAGCACCCACAGCCGGCAGAACCAGGCTGGGCTGGTTTGAAGCCCATAAAGATCTATGTCTGGTATACCTTTCTCTCTGCTGAGCCATTTAGGATGTGATTTGAGGAAAGCCTTCCGGGCTAGATTCCTGTTCAGGCAGGCAGAGAATGCCGGTCTCCACAAATAGGCCTTTTAGCGAGGCTATTTTGGTAGGTTCCCCAACTAGACTGACCGGTGCTTGGTACCAGGCAAAGCACTGTCCTCATGAGCAAGTGGAGTAGAGCCAGGAGACACACACAGGCTTTGACATCCAGGGCACCCACTGAGCAAGTATCTACCTGTCTTTTTCTCCCACTCTAAAGCAGGTGAATGTACATTTCTGAATCAGTGCATTTTCAGGCAAAATGACTCATCCTCCGGTTCCTGTAGGCGTTTTAATGTAGTACCTCTTGAAGCTGAAGTGATGACATCATTGTTCTTCCAAGTTTGTCTTTTCATATCTATGTTTCCATGAATATTGTGGAGCTTGAGGAGGATAATATAATGCCATAGTAGTGAATATGTTTAAATATTATATGCTAGCGCCTATTTTTTTAAAAAAAATATTTATTTATTTGGCTGTGCCAGATCTTAGTTGCGGCTTGCGGGATCTAGTTCCCTGACCAGGGATCGAATCCAGGGCCCCTGCATTGGGAGCACGGAGTCTTAACCACTGGACCACCGGGGAAGTCCCACTAGCACTCATGTTAAGAAATAGCAGTCATGTGAAAAACCAACCCTGCTATCTTGGGATTTAGATTCCATTTCATAAGAGGTGATTTCTCATGGTTTGGTTCATACCAAGCACTAGTAAGCTATAGTATACAAAGAATTTACACTGAGTACTTCACTTCTCTATTTTGTTCATTTTATCAAGACACATCTAGACAACCAGTGCCATTCTACTTGCCTAGGCCATGTGTAGAGCTTTAATTATTTTATTCTACTGCGGGTGGGATCATGGATGTAAAGTAGAGAGACTTGGAGTTATACTTTAGAAAAGAAATTGGAATCGGTTTCTGAAGGCTTTGTGAACAATCAGAGGCATAGTTATGAAGAGCCCGTTTTGTGTCCACTCTCAACATAGATCTGGCATCCTGGGATCTGCCTTGTGGTCCGCCCTTACCTTTAGGCTGCTCTGAGCCCGGAGCAGAATGGTCTCCACAGCTCTCTTCAGCTTGGCATTGCCTGAGATCAGGATGACTGTTTGCCCGAGGGGCAGGCTGCCAGTATCCCTGCACAGACCATGACCCCGCTCTTGTTGTGCCACAGCATCAGCAAAGGCACCGAGATGAAGCCAGCGCAGAAGGACACCACATACAGGCAGAAGAAAGAGACGAGACCCGAGTGCTTTGATGTGGGCCTCCAGGCTGGGGTCCTGAGAGTCTCTGGTTTTGGCCCTCCTTGTCCTCATGTGCCTCCCCAGGGAGACAATCAGCACCACAGAAGAAACCAGAAAAAGCAAGAAAGAAGGGGTGGACCCCAGGCTGCAGAAGAGGAAGGAATGAAAGAAATTGAGTTTTCTCAGTTTCTCAATTGAGTATTGTTATTCATGAGTAGCATGGTTGCAACTGAGAAGTGAGATCTATTGAAAAAGTCCCACAGATAGAGAACAATGCAGACACAGGGAAAAATTGCACCCAGGAGCATCTGGGGGATCTTCCTGGAGATCCAGCTTGCCAAGCAGAGGAGGAAGGTGTGAAAGAAATGGACAGTCTTGGAGCAGTAGAGGAGACTAAGCCAAGTGGTGAGCCAGAGGCCAGCTTGATTTACGAGCATCCAGAACATGAGGATGGTCTGGTAGCAGAGGCCCAGCGGGTCTTTTATCGACTGGAAGTGAGTAAGCTGGATGGCATCCAGAAAGAGCAGCCCGTGCAGGAAAAGCCAGGTGAGGCTGAGATTCAGTAGGACAAGATCACAGTTGCTCAGTGGCCACCTCCTCACCACGACCCAAAAATTCATCAAGGAAATGAAGGCATTGACCGGGATCCCTACTGCAAACTCCAGGACTGAAAAGAACAGAAATGCATTCCTGACTTTATAGGGCACAGTTACAGTGGCAGTCAGAGTCGCCATGATGTCTCTTCTTACTTGGCTAATCTAAGACTCAAATACCGCCCAGCAGAGAAGGGTAAGTGTACATTCTGAGCCACGACCTTTCCTGCACAAGACATCCAGCTCTTGCTCTAGAGCTATCCCAGAGTGAGTGCATAAAAAGTTCTGACAGTAAACTTAGAGGGATATTGTTGCTTTAGAATATCTCTTGGATACACACGAAGGCTCATCATAAGAGTAGAAGAGTGATGGTTCTATCTCTTGGGTGATGCAGAAGCTTTGAATAAACCCAGGTGTTTCTGTAACAACAGCCTTCCCAGAGGACCATGGCCTGGCGTGAGGGATGCAAATAAGACAAGGTCTTGATTTCCCAAGCCCAGTTTTGCATGCCCATCTGGACCCACACGAGTGGAGAGGAGAGCAGGATTTGCTTATGGGTTTTAAGGAGACTGGCAGCAGACAAAGCATATATTCTCTGTGAACTAGGGTTTGAGATGGTGCCTCTTTCCATTTGCATGCCTTCTATCACCCCTGAGGGTGACTGATCATAGACTATGTTTTTAATATGGACAAGTGCATGGTTCCTCCCCTGTATGACTAGTATGACTGCCATTGCCAAAGATTTCATTCAACCATCATTATTATGCCAGGTACTGTGCTTGGCAAGAGGAGTATTAACATGAACAAGGCCAGCATCTTGCTAGGAAGGGGTAGGGGGTGGGTATCTGGCCTGGATCATTGCCGAAGCCTTACAACTGCTCTGTCTGCTTCCCATCCCACCACCCACACCCCACTTTCTACAAAGCGGCAATAGTGATCCTGTTAACATATAACTAAGATCATGTCATTGCTCTGTTCAAACCTTTCAGGGCCCCCCATCTCCTTCACCGTATCAGCCAAGTTTTCACAGTGGCCTAGAGGGTCCTGCGTACATAATCAGGGCCTCTGTTCCTTCTCAGATGTCCTCCTCTGAAGGGCGCTCTGTGTTCAGAGTGTGGGCTCTAGAGCCAGGCTTTTTCAGGTCAAGGCCTGGCTCTGCTGCTTCCTCTCTGTGAGAACTTGGCAAGTGATTGAACCCTCTTCGCTCATCTCATATGAAGTAGAGATGACGAACAAAATAATACCTACCTCAGAGGGTTGGGAGGATGACCTGAATTGACACATGTAACATGACTGGGCTTGTGCTTGGCACATGACGTCCAATCAATAATGCTAGTTATAGAACTATCATATGAGCCAGCAGTTCCTCTTCTGGGTATATATCCAAAGGGAATGCAAAAGGATCTCAAAGATATGTCCTCATTCCCATGTCCATTGCAGCATTATTCACAGTAGCCAAGATATGGCAACAACCCAAGGGTCCATTAATGGATGAATGGATACGGTGGAATATTATTCAGGCATGAGAAAAAGGGAGTCCTGTGATTTGCGACAACATGGATGGACCATGAGGACATTGTGCGAAGTGAAATAAGCCGGACAGAGAAAGACAAATAGTGCGTGGTATCACTTCTACTGTACGTGGAATACGAGAAAAAGAGTCGAACATAGAAACAAAGAGTAAAACAGTGATTGCCAGTGGTTGGGAGGTAGGAGAAATAAGGAAAGGTTGGTAAAAGGGTACAAATAAAGTCTGAGGATCCAGTGTATAACATACAATGTATAACACTGAATTGTATAAATAACATTTGCTTAGAGAGTAAAACTTAAATGTTCTCACCAAATATATATAGGTTTCACATGTAAGTGAAAACATACAATATTGGTTGCTCTCTGACTTATTTCGCTAAGCAGAATACTCTCCAGGTCCATCTATGTTGTTGCAAATGGCAAAATTTCATTCTTTTTTATGGCTGAGTAGTATTTCACACACACTCTCTCTCTCTCTCTCTCTCTCTCTCTCTCTATATATATATATATATACACACACACACACACACACATCACCTTTATCCATTCATGTGTTGATGGGCACTTAGGTTGCTTTCATATCTTGGCTATTGTAAGAAAGTATGTACATTTCTGAGAACAAAGTGAGCTTCCTGTTTGAACATCACTGAGCTGAGATTCCTCAGTCCCTGCAACCTCACTCTCCCTCACCTACTTAATTATCTAGATGCAAAGCAAAGGCGTGGAGGGGGAGAGACAGCAGGGAAGTCCCATGAGGCCTTGAGAAAGGAAGCCAAGACAACAGGAATTGTGAAGAAATGGCAGTTTATATGTGAAAGAATGTATTCCTCAGGGAGAGAGATCATTTTAATTTAGATGGGAAAGTACGGCTAAACGACTTGAGATAAGGGAGGTAACTGAAACAATTTAGTGTTAACGGGACAGACAGCTGACAGGAAACAGATGACTGGGATGGTGTTGTTCTGAAGTAGGGCCATGGTGACGATGGAGGATATTGCCCCCAGGAAGGTGCCAGGGTAGGAAGGAGCCCTGTGCTCTGATGGGTGAGACGAGGCCAGTGCTGCCTTGTAGCAGGTAAGACTGGAGGGGCTGGGCTCCTGAGCAAGACTGTTTCTTTGACTTCTGTGAGAATTATAATATAAAGTGATCCATGATTGGCTTCTTCTCGTCTGGCACCTGCCCCCATTCCTACCTAGGGACTGGCTTCAGTTCTTACCCTGTGGTTAGACTTATGGAGGTGATCTTGGGTGGCCTCGGCCTGCAGTGGCTTGAAGCAAGGTCTCAGTTCCCTGACCAGAGATTGAAGTCAGGCCACAGCAGTGAGAGCGCTGAATCCTAGCCACTAGACCATGAGGGCCAGTGGCCAGTGAGAAGTCCCTGGCTTGTCTGCTTTGTAGAAATAAATTTCAGCAAAGCAATGGAAAGTAGTGAAACAAGTAAAGTGTTTATTAGGAGGAAAAAAGTACCTGTGAATAGGCGCACACGGGCTGGCTCAGAGAGAGAGTCGCACCTCCATGGTGGTTTGAATCACTTATGTGGGCATTTCTTCTGGGTTTCCTCTGGCCAATCATCTCGCTTTGCCTGGCTCTGAGTCCATATTTGGTTTAACTCCGGGTCCTCCCCTGTGTGCCTGTGCATCTCTTAGCCAAGATGGATTCCAGCACAGAGGCCTATGGGAAGGTTGACACCACCTATTATGGGGTGGCGCCCCCTCCCTTTTTGGCCCCCGAGGAGCCTTTCTGCTCCTGTGTAGTTGGGTAAGTCTCCTTGACCTCAAGAATGGGAATATGTGGTCTCTTTATCTTTTATCTGGGCGGCACTCAGGTCCTCCCTGCCCCTGCCATAATCTTTATCTTGGAGTATCTGTCCACAGGGGACAGACTCCAGCTGCTCAGCCTGGGGCCTGTCTATCTCCTGCCTCAGAGGGTTGTCTGAGACCAGTGGGAAAGAACAGGTAAGTTGCTCTTAGGAAGCATGGCACCTGCGGATGAGTCTTGTGTCTCCGAGCTCCCCAGATAATCGAACTGAAGAGTCATGTAATCCCTCCCATTTTCCCAAGTCAAAGCCAGCTTGGGATCCAGAATCTTCCTATCATTACTCAACAGCTGCCACGAGGTGGCGCCAGACCACTTTGAGACCTGGAATTCCTGGCCTGCTCTCCGTGCAGGCTCACCCCAGTCATTGATTTACTCTTGCAATAATGTGACGCGTATGTCACAGAAGTGAAATTTTAGACACCATTTATCATGCTATGGCAGGCTGAATGTCCTTTAATCTCAGAGTTGCTGTGCGAAGAGTGTAGTGATACTTCCATTTTACTGATGACAAAGTGGAGTTTCAGGAAGGATAGTTAGATATCTTGGCCAAGGTTACTAAGTGAGGAGTTAGGATGTTGATGCTTTTAGATGGCATGTAGCCAAGAGTCCCGGGAATTCACAAATCCAGCTCTGCCAATCACTCCGATTACATGAGAGGAGCAGCAGGGAAATGGGGTGTAGGGCGTGTGTTACTTTATTGAAAGCTAGACCAGCGTCTGAAAGCTCCCAAGGTGGAACTCTGGTACAGCTTGGTTTGGAGCATGCAGCAGACCTAGGCAGAATCCACGCATCCAACTTGCCATTCTGTTCATGGTAGTTATTGCTAATTGCCTGCAGACTATTAGTTCTCTCCTTTTCATTGCCAACAGAACCCCTGTGTTATTGGGTCTGTCAATATTAACTAAAAATAAACTGCATTTCCCATCTTTCTTTCAGATAAGAGTAGCCAGTGAGACACAAGAAGACATTGGATGGGATTTTTTAGAAAGCCCTTGCCTCCTTTTCTTCTTTCTGTGCCTGAGCTAAGATGTTATGGTTGGAGCTCCAACCATGAGCGAAAAGCCAAGAGAATCTCAATCCTAAGTTTTTGAGTTTGTGAAACCACACCAGTGACTACTGTGCTCCAGAGAGAGCAGAGAAAGTGAGAAAGGTAATATCTTTCTGTCTTTAAGTCACAGTGCTTGGGCCACTGTGACTGGAAGCTGAATGCAATGACTAACTGATAACTTGCCTGTGAGAAGGGCTCTGAGTCCATTTGCCCATCTGGGGATGTGAAGCGAGGAAGTGGACCATTGAGGGAAAGGCAGCCTGCCCTGTGTCTAGGTTCGTTTGTCACTAAGAGGCAGAAAACAGGAAGCGCAAGAGAGGAAACAAAAGGAAGGACGTCTCTGCTTCCTGCATTTAAAGCATATCCTGTCCGTTTTGAACTGTCAGAGGGAGGAGGGCAGAGAGGTCACGCCAGGGGAGATGAGGGTAAAGATGGTCTCACACAGCTTATTTCTGTTGCTCTACCTTTCAGTTTTGCTCTTGCTACTAACCGATCCTGCTGCAGATTCTCTGCGTTCCATTCAGAAGGAGAATCTGGGTTGTCTGGTGCTCACACGGCGGGCGGTGTCTGGAGATGCCAGTCAGTTGAAGGACTGGCTGTCTTGGGTTAGTGCCCGGCCCAGGTCCAGTCAGCACAGGTGCCAGCACGGAGTCTTGTGATTAGGGACATACTTGGGTCACTTTCCCCAGCAGGGACCTGTGGGTAGGGATTGCTTTAGAAGGTGCTCAGGCCCCTTTCTGAGCTTTATTTTGTCCACTAATATGAATTATGGAAGAGGAGGTTTTAAGTAAAAGCTGGTAGAGCTGTGAGACGCTGGATGACATCAGCCCTGTTCTGTTTCTCTGTAATGGCGAAAGGAAGAGAGCACGGAGCAGCAGTGACACTTCGAGGGTCACTGTCTAGCAGAGACAAGGGAGATGGTGTGACGCGGAGATTCCCAGAGAGCAGATGGCGAGGGAGTGTGTGGGGGAGAGAGGCCAAGCCAGAGAAGAGGGCAACAACAACAGCCAGAGCCTGTGTGTGGCTGTGAGACATTATTGGCGCCCTTAAGACATTCCCTATGGCTTTCTTTTCACAGTTTCCCCTGGGGTGGGGACCTGCAGGAAGCAGGCTCACAGGAAAATTTCTGTAAATTCAGTGTTTTATGTTGAAAAAAATTATACATGCCATTACTTTATACTGCCATATTTTTCATAATTCCAAATATTGATTCAAATTGCCTATTCCTCTCCAAGGACTTTGACTAAAGTTGATTTTCCAAGAAGATGTGTTATGTACCTCTCAGTGTGTCACCACATACCCCTAGATTACATGTATTCCTGAACTAAAAGGCACAATTCTATAGGGAGGCCATATAATTCAGAGGGACTTGGTGGGGATTTGAAGGTCCTACAATTGCAAGTGGTTGTAGAAGTCAGCAAAATGTTGCCAATATGTTGCTTGTAGGTTGGACTGGAGTGGTTAGAAATTTCTGTTGAAAGTATTTACACTGGACAGAGGGAGACAATGAGAGCCTGCCATAGCAAGGCCATCAGAGACTATTTGGTTGCCAGGTATAGAAACTCACAGTACATGGCTGCAGGAAGGGATCCTGGCAATGGTGATGCTGGTGATGGTGATGCTGGTGATGGTGATGGTGGTGGTGATGATGGTGGTAGTGATGGTGGCGGTGGTAATGGTGGTGATGATGGTGGTGATGGTGGCGGTGGTGATGGTGATGGTGGTGATGGTGATGTGGTGGCGGTGGTGATGGTGATGGTGATGCTGGTGATGGTGATGCTGGTGATGGTGATGCTGGTGATGGTGATGCTGGTGATGGTGATGCTGGTGATGGTGATGCTGGTGATGGTGATGCTGGTGATGGTGATGCTGGTGATGGTGATGCTGGTGATGGTGATGCTGGTGATGGTGATGCTGGTGATGGTGATGCTGGTGATGGTGATGCTGGTGATGGTGATGCTGGTGATGGTGATGCTGGTGATGGTGATGCTGGTGATGGTGATGCTGGTGATGGTGATGCTGGTGATGGTGATGCTGGTGATGGTGATGCTGGTGATGGTGATGCTGGTGATGGTGATGCTGGTGATGGTGATGCTGGTGATGGTGATGCTGGTGATGGTGATGCTGGTGATGGTGATGCTGGTGATGGTGATGCTGGTGATGGTGATGCTGGTGATGGTGATGCTGGTGATGGTGATGCTGGTGATGGTGATGCTGGTGATGGTGATGCTGGTGATGGTGATGCTGGTGATGGTGATGCTGGTGATGGTGATGCTGGTGATGGTGATGCTGGTGATGGTGATGCTGGTGATGGTGATGCTGGTGATGGTGATGCTGGTGATGGTGATGCTGGTGATGGTGATGCTGGTGATGGTGATGCTGGTGATGGTGATGCTGGTGATGGTGATGCTGGTGATGGTGATGCTGGTGATGGTGATGCTGGTGATGGTGATGCTGGTGATGGTGATGCTGGTGATGGTGATGCTGGTGATGGTGATGCTGGTGATGGTGATGCTGGTGATGGTGATGCTGGTGATGGTGATGCTGGTGATGGTGATGCTGGTGATGGTGATGCTGGTGATGGTGATGCTGGTGATGGTGATGCTGGTGATGGTGATGCTGGTGATGGTGATGCTGGTGATGGTGATGCTGGTGATGGTGATGCTGGTGATGGTGATGCTGGTGATGGTGATGCTGGTGATGGTGATGCTGGTGATGGTGATGCTGGTGATGGTGATGCTGGTGATGGTGATGCTGGTGATGGTGATGCTGGTGATGGTGATGCTGGTGATGGTGATGCTGGTGATGGTGATGCTGGTGATGGTGATGCTGGTGATGGTGATGCTGGTGATGGTGATGCTGGTGATGGTGATGCTGGTGATGGTGATGCTGGTGATGGTGATGCTGGTGATGGTGATGCTGGTGATGGTGATGCTGGTGATGGTGATGCTGGTGATGGTGATGCTGGTGATGGTGATGCTGGTGATGGTGATGCTGGTGATGGTGATGCTGGTGATGGTGATGCTGGTGATGGTGATGCTGGTGATGGTGATGCTGGTGATGGTGATGCTGGTGATGGTGATGCTGGTGATGGTGATGCTGGTGATGGTGATGCTGGTGATGGTGATGCTGGTGATGGTGATGCTGGTGATGGTGATGCTGGTGATGGTGATGCTGGTGATGGTGATGCTGGTGATGGTGATGCTGGTGATGGTGATGCTGGTGATGGTGATGCTGGTGATGGTGATGCTGGTGATGGTGATGCTGGTGATGGTGATGCTGGTGATGGTGATGCTGGTGATGGTGATGCTGGTGATGGTGATGCTGGTGATGGTGATGCTGGTGATGGTGATGCTGGTGATGGTGATGCTGGTGATGGTGATGCTGGTGATGGTGATGCTGGTGATGGTGATGCTGGTGATGGTGATGGTGGTGGGGATGATGGTGGTAGTGATGGTGGTGGTGGTAATGGTGGTGGGGGTGATGGTGGTGGTGGTGGGGGTAATGATGGTGGTGGTGGTGATAATGGTATTGATGGTGATAATGGGGATGGTGATGGTGGTGGTGGTGGTGGTGGTGATGGTGGTGATTATGGTGGTTAGTAGTAGAAGCAGTGGTGGTAGTAATTGTAGAAGTAGTATTTTGGTGAAGAAGCAGGAGAATCACCTGAAATTCTGTTGTGTATTGGTCTTAACAGAAATAGGAAAAAATACTGATAGCTAGTTTCTTTACTTTTTCTTCTTTTCTTCTTTGAATAATCTCTTACTCCTGCTTCTTTCCATATGTCTATCCTGTTCTCCTTTGGGGAAACAGGTATTTTCAGTAAAACCTTAATTTCTGCCTCTCAGTAACATGACATGATCCCACAGCCTGAATATGATTCAGACTCTGTGTCTCAAATCCTAATTTCCGGGAGAGAGAATCCAATTGGACCAGGTTGGATCAGCTGTCCCGTGCTGGTCCAGTCAGCTGTAACTGGTGAGTTAGGACTGTATTGGGGTCCCTTACAGGATTGGGCCGGTTCCCTGGACGTGGGGTAGGGGAGCCATGGAGGAAATGGTAGAAATCTCTAGGGCAAGCTTTGGACTTAAGAGAAGTATCCATCTGTGAGGGGAGGATGGTAGAATTTGATAACGGATGGGATCTGAGCTTTCCTCTTTGGGATACGTGGTGGAGAGTGAACTTTGAATCTGTTGAACGAATGAACAAGTATTTAGTCTGAAAAAGCAATTTCTGGATTTACCGACTTCAGACTCTGTGAACGCTGGATTACTGGATTGAAACTAAGTTAGCACTAGTTCGACTTGGCCAGTATTTGAGTGACCTTTAGCAAGTCATTTTTCTTAGTTTGTTTCCTCATTATACATGGGGATTAAAAATTCCTGCTCTATTTCTTTGTGTGATCAGAGAGATAATACAGATTAAAGTGCTCTGAAAACTACAATGTATTATACAGATATAAAGTTTTATTACTAACAGTTGAATACTAAGTAATATATTATTCCTAATAACTCTCTCCTTGGACTCACACCGGTGTTTGCACGTGTTCCTGTCTGTGGGGGTGAGGTAGGAAAGGATGAAAGGTCATGTAAAACTGCTGAATAATAGGTATTTCACAAGAGAAGGAAATGTTGTAATGCCCAGTATAAGTCTCTTTTATTTTCACCTTTCTTTGAACATTTCTGGGCAGGGAAGTTACTCTCTAAGCAACTTCTCCGTTGCCAGATAGCGTCTGATGTGAAGAGCTTATTTAGGGAATGAAAGAAGGAACTCGGTTGCGATAAAAAGAAAGAGGTACAATTTATACAATTTTGTAGGCTGTGGAGGCTGTGAGAGATGCTTTGTGACAAGAAGGTGTGGAGATGGCATGTGCTTGGGAGTGGTGGGGTGGGGAGAGATGGGGGAAGAAGGAATGTTAAGGAGCCATGGAGAATAAAGTCATGGGCTGGGCTGCTTTTCCCCCTCAGCCTGTGGTTCCCCGTGGGAGGCACTGATGCTCCGCACTTGTCTGTCGGTGGTCCATGGATGCAAGAGAACACCTCCTCCGGCCCAGGCTAGTGAGGCTCTTCCTGGGGGTGGATGAACTGAAGGAGGAGTTGTTAACAGAATTTAAGCTAATGCAACCGCTTGCTGGGTTTTATTTGACTTTATTTTCAGAAAAGACAAGTTAGGGAGGGACTGGGAAAACGACACTGGATATCAGGGACTTATTATCTCAGCTTAGGCACAAAATAATATATGTCACACATATTCTCACCCTTAATGTACAGAGAGGGCAGTTGAACTTCAGAGCATTGAAATGACTGCCCAAGGTCTGTGGAAAGTAAGCAGAGAATCCAATATTCAGACCCCAGCTAGTTTGTTTCCAAACCCCATGCTCTTTCTATGACACCATGCCGCTGAAGACTTAACATGGAAACAGTGTCCAAGAGATGATTTAACTTGACTTCAATGTTACATCTACCTGTTTCAGATTTTAATAAGCTTATTTAGGAATACTTTCAGGATTATCTAACCCACCCACAGTCCATTGCTGGTAAAATCCAGACCGATGAATATCTTTTCATAAGGATTTTATTCCAAGAAGAGAGAATCCATTGCCATGTTCAATGCTAGGAGGATGGAGAACACACACTGGGGCTCAGCTGTGCCTTCTCCACTCAGGAGGTCAGAGTAGGCTCCTCACGTGGGTCTGACTTTGGGGAGACTCTGAGGGAACTCAGCCAGCAGGGACTTGATGAGAGGCTAGCTTTCCCCTGAGCACTTTGGGGTATGTTCACCCATAAGACAGAACACTATTCTTGAATGTACTATTAACTTTAGTAGTTCAGAAAAGAGGAAACGTCAATGTGAATTGAGTGTTTGGAGAAAATTTCATGACCAAGTGGATTTTAAACTTGGCTTTGCAATAGGAGAGGGGTTTTCACAGAAAACAGAGGACAAGAGGATGTAGACACAGCCCTGGTGGAGGGCTGCCCTCAGGCAAAAATGCAGAAACAGCCATGAGCCAAGTTGACTGGTGCATAGTGAAAAACACTGGAGTAGTGGAGTCAAAATGACAGTGAGGGCCTTAAAGAGAGAAAAGTGCGATTTATCGTGAGAACTAGACCATGGCTATTTTAGGTTTTAGAAGAGAAGGCTGAATAAAGTTTTGTTTTGGGAAAGTTGCACAGGGAGAGATGGGTGTTCTTGCCCAGGATTGACTGTGATCCACTGACTCTTTGGTCTTCAGGGAATGCCCATGGAGGATCTCAGGGTGGCAGAGTTCCATACTTTCGGGCCACTGCAGTGGACATGCAGCTTGTACAGCTCTCAGTGTTCCCTATGGATATGTCTTGTTCTGTCTGGAGGTGTGGGAAGAAGTAATATTCTGCGTAAAGACTCACAGAGACAGATAATCCTGCACGTTGAGTCCTAAGCAGAGAAATCCTAGTCTCAGAAATCTATTTCATGTTTATGACAGCCTGTGATAGGTCCCTGTTGCTGGTGGAAGTCTTCTTGTTAACAGAATCGCGGTGATGCGGCGACTCTAGGGTACTTTTCCAATAATGTTCCTGACTTTCCCACAACTGTCTTCCCTCGTCTTTCTGCTGCAGTTTCTGAAGCAGGTCCCATTCTTTCTTACCTCTGTGCCTTGCTTATGCTGATCCCTTAGCCCCCAAAATCTGAACGTCTCTCCTCCTTTCCCACTCCCATCTATCTTGGCCTTTAATTTCTTTCTTTCCTGTCCCTCCCCAATGGGAGTGTTCTTTTTCCAATGACATTTGTCAGTGCTGCCTTGTCTTTTGTAGCGTAGCCGTTTGACTTCCTACATGCTCTTGGCTGTGAGGTTATGGAGGCAGCACTCACGTTTGTGTTCCAGCGTAGGCTCGACCAGACTGCCTGCGCTTGCATTCTGGTTTCACCTCTTGTTAGTT
Organism: Neophocaena asiaeorientalis asiaeorientalis; assembly: GCF_003031525.2. NCBI lineage: Eukaryota > Metazoa > Chordata > Mammalia > Artiodactyla > Phocoenidae > Neophocaena > Neophocaena asiaeorientalis. Next base: position 2,338,754 of record NW_020174578.1, on the reverse strand, counting down.
ACACAGCCTTTGGGCAGTCGCTCTTCGTGCCTCAGGGTTCTCAGCTGTAGAACTGAGGTGATAACAGTCACTGCCTCATAGTGTAATTATGAGGAGAAATTGAAATCATGCCTGTGACTCATTTAACCTAATGCATGGGCCATATCAGTGTTCCATAAATATTGCTGTCATTGCTATTCTGATAGCTGCTTGTTTATGGCACACGTATAATATCTAAACATTGAATTGACTTGTGTTTAGGAAGTGGTTATCGTATTTTCAGGGGTTGGAAGGAGGGAGGAGGCCCCCGAGCTCCTGCATGATCCAGACATGGGGCCACGGGGTCTGGGGAAGGGGCTTGGCTGGAGAGTTCTGAGGAGGAGGGTTTGTCCTCACATTACTGGTTCTCATAGTTGCATGGCCCCCATGGCTCCCAGACAGACATGTTTTCCTGACCTCCTCAGGCTCAAGTAAGGCTGTGTCACCAGGGTCACAAACCACTCTCAGCATCACAGTTCTGTACATTGGTCTGTCCTGAATCATCTCTTTTTTAAATCCAGTGGCTACACTTTTCAAAAGCTCTAGTCAGGCAACATCATAGAGTCAGTGAGTAGTATAGGGCCTTGGGCAAAGTATATAGCTGCCAAAAAATTTTCCCTTTTAAATGTTAACACGCACGTACTACATTCCATTATTAGACTAATGCAAACCTCACAAAATTGCTAGGTCCGAGGCTCCCCGTCTGTAAAATGAGGGGGCTGTATGTGGTGATCTTTGAAATTTGTTCGGGCTTATACTAAACGGTCTGCGTGGGCTCTGATGCAGAGTGGACAAGTATCCGCATGGCAGTTCAGACCCTTGCAGCTGTCAGGCCGTTGTGAATACTGATGAGATAATGTGGGCAAAAGGCGTCAGTACCCAACAGGCCTCCATACACCTTAGTTTTCCTTTGCTTCCTCTTTTAGTTCAAAATTCTTTGTCATTGTGATGCCAAACAAACGCAGTAGGTCAGACCTGGTCTGCAGGTCTTACTGGTTCCCAACATTTCTTTTTTTTCTTTTAATGTTGTGTTTTATATTGGAGTACAGTTGGTTAACAATGTTGTGTTAGTTTCAGGTGTACAGCAAAGTGATTCAGTTATGTATATACATGTACCTATTCTTTTTCAAATTCTTTCCCCAATTAGGTTGTTACAGAATATTGAGCAGGGTTCCCTGTGCTATACAGTAGGTCCTTGTTGGTTATCCATTTTAAATATAGCAGTGTGTACATGTCAATCGCGAACTCCCTTTTTATTTATTTAATTTTTTAATTGGAGTGTAATCGCTTTACAATGTTGTGTTAGTTTCTGCTGTGCAATGAACTGAATCAGCTCTATGTATACCTATGTCTCCTCCCTCTTGGACCTCCCTCCTACTGCCCCCCCCAGTCCCACCCATTTAGGTCGTCACAGAGCACTGAGATGAGCTTCCTTCTCTGTTGTTGGTCGATGAAATGAGAAAAATAAGGACAAGAAAGTGAACTTTTCAAAAAGATAAATTCATTCCATTTTAAGAGTCTGTGTCCACAATGAAATAATGATAATAGATCATTATTTATTTAGTTATTTGTTTAGTTTTTCTCAGTGATACACAGGTTATAAATTTAGGTCCCTTGGCCTAAGTTTTTCTTGAATTTTCACTGATCCATAAAAGCAAATGACCAGGAATAACAGTAGTTGAGCAGAGCTTTTAAAATGATCCGTGGTAAAAAATCAGGTTTTTGTAAAAACAAAAATTTCCATTATGTCACAGACTGAGACTTTTGTAAATTTAAAATAAAAATAAATTACTAGAAAAAGAAAATTTAAAAACATATATATACACAAACACAAACTCCAGTTTTTAATTATTAGGGTCAATGGACATAAGTTACCATGACAAGTGGCAATAGAAGCTTCTAAATATTTATCCTCAATTTTGGTACTTATTTCCTTGGGACTGGCAATAATGGGTTCATGGATTACTGGCATCACTTGGAGTGGTACCCAGGCAAGGACACTGCCCTACTTTGAGGGAGGGTCTGCCTAGCAATAGACTGGAGTTCTTAACCTGGGGTTTGTGCATTTAATTCAGTGAGCAGGTGAACTTGGAAGGGGAAAGTGTTTATGTTTTTTTCTTTGCTGAAATACTGACATTTAATATGTCTTTCAAAATATAAAGTTAGGCCACAAATCACAGTAGTGTGAGCAGTACCTAAGACTGATTCCAAGAGAGGTCATGGATACTTTTATATGTTGAAGATAATCTCTAAGTACTGTTTACACTATTTTGAAACTGCAGTAGCTATTAGACCAGCTGCTAGATTTGTTAGTTAATACAACATACATTACTACAATTTAAAAAGTATTCTAGTAACTGTAATTCAACGAAATTGGTTTCTTTTGTATGCTTATTTTGTATTTTGTCTCATGCATTTAAAAATGTAATTCTAAGGGCTTCCCTGGTGGCGCAGTGGTTGAGAGTCCACCTGCCAATGCAGGGGACATAGGTTCGTGCCCCGGTCCAGATAGATCCCACATTCCGTGGAGCGGCTGCGCCTGTGAGCCATGGCCGCTGAGCCTGCGTGTCCGGAGCCTGTGCTCTGCAACGGGAGAGGCCACAACAGTGAGAGGCCCGCGTACCACAAAACAAAACAAAACATATATATATATATATATATATACAATTCTAAAAAAATGTAATTCCAAGAGAGGTACCCTAGGAGGTACCGGATGGCCAAAGGGTCTCTTTAACACAAAAAAGCTTAAGGGTACCCCTCCTAGAGGCAGGAAAAGAAGAAACTATTTTGAAAACATTTTCAGAATTATTTCCTTCAAACACAGATCAGTGGATGAGATTAGGGGTCATTGGGAGAGATGGGGCTCTTCTGGGGTACCAGGATCATTTTTTTTTTGCTCTTTATCATCTATACTTTGTGTCAGTCTTGTTCTGCTACCAGGCACAGGGAGCGTCCTCACTGCAGCAGAGACATTCAGTGCCCCAGGGGTCAGGGTGGTTACTTCTTGCCCCAAGGTCTTAGGGATGACTGCCTCAGGGAGACCTTGATTACTAATTAACTAGCAAATCTGATCCTGGAAAAGAGCTGGGCCGTCATTTGCTTTTGAACTCCATTAACATCAGTACAGTAACCAGTTACCAGGGCTGTGGCTGCTTTCTGTGGACTGTGCTCTGCCTTGATTGCCAGCCCATCCTTCAGAGAAAGAGAGCAGCAGCAGGGGTGATGAGGTATGTACCTAAACTGTGTGCTCTCTTACGACTACAGATGTATGTGTGCAAGTGTGCCTGGACTTGTGCTCATCTCTTTCAGTCAAATGCCCTTGTGAATTGGTTAAACACAGACAAAAAAACCCATCAACAACAAATCACAAAATTACACAAACACATAGTAAATAAAATTCAGCTCTTTTTTTCTTGGGATGTATGTGTGTGTGCATGTCTGTGTGGTGATGAATGATTTAATATTCAGGGTGAGGTAACTGGTAGAAATTCTTTCTGATTCTTGAGATGAGGTGGGGGAAGCGAGGGGAAGGAATTGGGAAGTTAGAGTAGGGCATTTGGGGATGTTCCTCTAAAAGGATGTGGAGCTGTGACTGAGAAGTGGTATTTAGAGAACCCATCACGGTCAGGAAATTGAGAAATCTATATATTTCTATCCCTGTGAGTTTGGTGCCTTTATTTATTTATTTATTTATTTATTTTTGCGGTACGCGGGCCTCTCACTCTTGTGGCCTCTCCCGTTGCGGAGCACAGGCTCCAGACGTGCAGGCTCAGCGGCCATGGCTCACAGGCCTAGCCGCTCCGTGGCCTGTGGGATCTTCCCGGACCGGGGCACGAACCCATGTCCCCTGCATTGGCAGGCGGACTCTCAACCACTGCACCATCAGGGAAGCCCTTGGTGCCTTTATTGATCAAGTAAAGAATTATTATGGGGAAGAGTCTAAAAGTGTGTGTGTGTGTGTGTGTGTGTGTGTGTGTGTGTGTGAAGCATTGGGGTGTGTGCACGCTTTGGTGTGTAGTGATTTCCTGTGGGGTCTGGAAGGAGGTTCTGAAGGGAAAGACTCGGCTCTGAATTGTCTCCTGTCAAAATGGAATGAAAGTGCCTAGGGGAAGGGGGAAGGTGATGGATTGTTGCAGGCTCCTCTCTGGTAAAACAAAGTAAGAGAGGGTGGTATCCTCACTAGTTGTTGAGAGTCTAGCTAAACACACGTGGGCATTCCTTTTCTGATGGGCCGTGGAGGTGAGAAGGGAGAGTTACAATTGGAGAAACAGGAGACCATGATCAGTCCCACAGGTCTCACTACAAAAAGCTTCCATGGGTTCCTGATGGAGGGTCTGAATGGCAGCTTTCAGGTGCTAAAGAGACCTCCAGATCTCCAAACTGTCTATTGCTCTTTGTCACGGTGTGGAGCAGTGTGTATGTGTGGTGGGCAGGTAGGAGGAAGAGGGAGGGGTCTTTGGTTTGCTGTGCTGAGAAGGACCAAATGATATGGAGGACCTTCTGTCCTGTACCCCCAACTGAAGATAGCTCATCGCTGTTTCACTCACGCTTCCGCAGATGCCAATGATTTTCATTATCCGGCATCCCTCACAAATGAGAGTTTTGATGGGCTAATAACGTTACTCTATGAACTGCTCCCTGAGCATGGAATACTAAGGACTAGATGGCCCTAGAAGAAGAAATTTTCCATCTAAAAATTTCCAAAACTGCAGAATGTGCTGGAGCAGATAAGCCTTTGCACTCCCTGCTGCTAGGGTCGCCGTAGGTCATAGCTGTCTTCTAGACACAATCCCTTTGGGTTCAGATGGGGAAAATGAGGCCCAAGTTTTTCCAAGGCCACACAGCTAAGTTGGGTCAAGCTGGCTTTTAGATCTTTGCACTTTGGATGTGACCAGACTAGGGAGAAAAAGATCGTTAGCTCCTTTTTTCCTTCCCATTCTCTAAATATCCGGATGACAATGTACAAAGTCAGTAAATTTTGCCCGGGAGTTTTGAGGAATAGCCGTGACTTGCTGGGGTCCTCTTTGCAAGTTATTCTCAGCCTCTGTAAAACTAACCCTCTCTTTTCCACGAGAGCTCTTGCCTGGTGTTATCAAAGGATTTTTGAAAGAAAGGCTTAGAATGCCATATGTAAATCAGCTAATGGCTATAATTCAGAAAAAAATGAAAATTGATTATCCAGTTTTTCCTAAGGAATTCAGATAGCCATCTCAGTAGTTTGGGCCCCACCTGCTTTACCCATCTACTTTGCCTAAATGATTATAACAGTACGAGGAAAATGAACTTTGGCAATTATTCGTATAACCATTTTAATTCAAGGAAAAAATTACCGTTGGAGTCTGCACAACTTATGTACAGTAATAATTTGCAGCTTTTCCGTGAGATTTTCTCTAAGCAGCCTAATTAAAATTGCAGCCCTCATTCACGTTCCTCGTCCTCCCCCCACCCAAGCTTTATTTTTCTCCACAGCATATTCATATATTTTTTGTCGCTTTTTTTCTACCCATAGGAATATAAGTCCCATGAGGGCAAGAATTTTTACGTTTTTGTTTGTTGTTGCATAACCAGCTCCTGGAAGAGTGCTTGGCACATTGTAGGAGCTTAATAAATAATTGATGAGTGAATAAATAAACTGCCAAAAGACAAAGGATTGATAAACATGGGGAACTCGTTCTCCTGGCTCTCACAGAAAATTTAAAAGTCCTGTGGGTTGTAAACTTCAAGTGAATTGACTACTACAACAGATGCTTAGAAAACCGCTTTGAAACCCCCCAGGGGCTGTGGAGACTGAAATGTTGCAGAATTCTTTCCTTTTCTTTCTGTAAGCCTCCTAACAGGAGGTTGTCTTTGGAAGGACACAGGCATCTCCCATGCATCCTCCATCCTCTTAAATTAAAAACTTTTATCATCACGAATGTGTAAGTTTTCTGTACTTGCATCATATGTGGAAGTGGGCTTTGAATTCAGACTGCCTGGACCTCAGGCAATCTGGAGTCTCTGAGGCTCAGTTAGCTCATTTGTCAAATGGGGATAATACAGTCTCAGCTTAGAGGGTGGTTGTGGGGACGAAATGAAATAATGCACCTAAGTGTTTCGCCCAGTGCCACACACGTTCTACGTACTTGGTTAGTGACCCAGGTACTATTTGACGAAAGCACAATCTCACCAAAAGCCTATAAGCTGGAGTATACTGCGGGCATTATTACATGGAATACAGAGTAGTGCTTACAAGTTCTGGCTGTGACGTCCAAAGGGCGGGTATTCAAATTGTGGCTTTACTCATTATCAGCTGTGTGACATTTGGCCTTGCTAAAGCTTAACTTCCTCATCTGAAACCGAAGATGGTAGCAATAACTCACTGGGGGTTATAACAAAGATTACATGCAATGGATTATGTAAACCTCTTAGAACGTTACTCAATTACTGGTAGCGATTATTATTAAAATTGCACAGTTTTTTTTGTCATATGAAATAGAATACCAAAGATTGATGACAGACTGCCAAGTAACAGTTTTTTAAAATATTTTTTCTTTGATCTTGATTTTTTTATAAATTGCATTTCAAATTGAGATTATAGGTTTCACCACTGAGATCCATATAATTTGGGAAGTAAGGTGAATCAGATGATGCTGATGAGGGTTTTTTTGGTCTTTAAGGTTTAACGAAATGTCTCTCTTCTATAGCTAGAAAGTAATTATCGTTGTTCCATAGAGCCAGTAGCCATATTTGAATATGATGCAAAAGGACTTTTGATAGGAGGCAAACAGATTTTTTTAAATGCAAGTGATATTTTTTCAAAAGTTATATTTACCCATGTATATTAATCATTTATTGCTGCATAGCAAATTACCCCAAAATTTCACAGCTTGAAGCAATGAACATTTATTATCTCACAGTTCCTGTAGGTTAGGAATACTTAGGTAGGTGGTTCTGGTTCAAGGTCTCTCATGAGGTTGCAGCCAGGATGCTGCCCAGGGCTGTCATGTGAAGGCTTCACTGGGGCTGGAGAATCTGCTTCTGAGATGCCTCACTCACATGGCTGTTGGCAGGAGGTCTCAGTTCCTTGCTGGCTGTTGGCCCTTTCTGTAGGTCTGTTTGAGCGTCATTATGGCATGGCAGCTGGCTTCTCCAAGAAGTGATCCAAGAGAAGGAGGAAGGAGGAAGATGTAATGCCTTTTGTATCCCAGGCTTGGGAATCACACACCATCCGCTCTGCTGTATTCTATTTGTTAGAAGTGAGTCACTAAGTCCAGCCCACTCTCATGGGGTGAGGGATGGGGGGCTTGGCTCCACCTCTTGAAGGGAAGAGTATAGAAGAATTTGTGTATCTTTATTTAAAAAAACCACCATATCATGATTTTGAATAATATTAAGTTTTATTTTATTTCATAATTTACTCCATCCTCTCTCTATAGATATCTACACTATTCGCAATCTTTTGCTGTTATATATCATGTTACAGTGAAGAACCTGTATCTGTGCATACATTGCTTTCCACACATGCAAGTGTATTTTTTTAACATTTTTATTGGCGTATAGTTGCTTTACAGTGGTGCGTTAGTTTCTGCTGTATAACAGAGTGAATCAGCTATAAGTATATATATATATCCCCATATATGTATAGGGATATATGTATCCCCATACATATATCCCTCTTGCGTCTCCCTCCCACCCCTCTAGGTGGACACAAAGCACCGAGCTGATCTCCCTGTGCTATGCCGCTGCTTCTCACTAGCTATCTGTTTTACATCTTGTAGTGTATATATATCCATGCCACTCTCTCACTTCATCACAGCTTACCCTTCACCCTCCCCGTGTGCTCAAGTCCATTCTCTACATCTGCGTCTTTATTCCTGTCCTGCCCCCAGGTTCTTCAGAAGCTTTTTCTTTCTTTTTTTAGATTCTATATATATGTGTTAGCACTTCATCTTTAATTTCTTTCATCAGTGTCTTATAGTTTTCTACATACAGGTCTTTTGTCTCCATAGGTAGTTTTATTCCTAGGTATTTTATTCTTTTTGCTGCAGTGGTAAATGGGAATGATCTTTTATTGATCTTTGCTATTGTTTCCTTAATTTCTCTTTCAGATTTTTTGTTGTTAGTGTATAGGAATGCAAGAAATTTTTGTGCAGTAATTTTGTATCCTGCTACTTTACCAAATTCATTGATTAGCTCTAGTAGTTTTCTGGTAGCATCTTTAGGATTCTCTATGTATAGTATCATGTCATCTGCAAACAGTGACAGCTTTACTTCTTCTTTTCCGATTTGGATTCCTTTTATTTCCTTTTCTTCTCTGATTGCTGTGGCTAAAACTTCCAAAACTATGTTGAATAATAGTGGTGAGAGTGGGCAACCTTGTCTTGTTCCTGATCTTAGTGGAAATGGTTTCAGTTTTTCAGCATTGAGGATGATGTTTTTATCATAAATGGGTGTGGAATTTTGTTGAAAGCTTTTTGTGCATCTACTGCGATGATTATATGGTCTTTTTGCATTCCTGGGATAAACCCCACTTGATCATAGTATATGATCCTTTTAATGTGCTGTTGGATTCTGTTTGCTAGTTGTTGAGGATTTTTGCATTTATGTTCCTCAGTGATATTGGCTTGTAGTTTTCTTATTTGTGACATCTTTTTCATGACATCTTTTTCAGGTTTTGGTATCAGGGTGATTGTGGCCTTGTAGATTGAGTTTGGGAGTGTTCCTCCCTTTGCTATATTTTGGAAGAGTTTGAGAAGGGTAAGCATTAACTCTTTTCTAAATGTTTGATAGAATTTACCTGTGAAGCCATCTGGTCCTGAGCTTTTGTATGTTGGAAGATTTTTAATCACAGTTTCAATTTCATTACTTGTGATTGGTTTGTTTCTATTTTCTATTTCTTCCTGGTTCAGTCTCGGAAGGTTGTGCTTTTTTAAGAATTTGTCCGTTTCTTCCAGGTTGTCATTTTATTGGCATATAGTTGCTTGTACTAATCTCTCATGATCCTTTGTATTTCTGTACTGTCAGTTGTTACTTCTCCTTTTTCATTTCTAATTCTATTTATTTGAGTCTTCTCCCTTTTTTTCTTGATGAGTCTGGCTAATGGTTTATTCATTTTGTTTATCTTCTCAAAGAACCAGCTTTTAGTTTTATTGATCTTTGCTATTGTTTCCTTCATTTCTTTTTCATTTACTTCTGATCTGATCTTTATGATTTCTTTCCTTCTGCTAACTTTGGGGGTTTTTTTGTTCTTCTTTCTCTAATTGCTTTAGGTGTAAGGTTTGGTTGTTTATTTGAGATGTTTCTTGTTTCTTGAGGTAGGATTGTATTGCTATAAACTTCCCTCTTAGAACTGCTCTTGCTGCATCCCATAGGTTTTGGGTCATCGTGTTTTCATTGTCATTTGTTTCTAGGTATTTCTTGATTTCCTCTTTGATTTCTTCAATGATCTCTTGGTTATTTAGTAGTGTATTGTTTAGCCTCCATGTGTTTGTATTTTTTATGGATTTTTTTCCTGTAATTGGTATCTAGTCTTATAGTGATGTGGTCAGAGAAGATACTTGACATGATTTCAATTTTCCTAAATTTTCTAAGGCTTGATTTGTGACCCAAGATATGATCTATCCTAGAGAATGTTCCATGAGCACTTGAGAAGAAAGTGTATTCTGTTGTTTTTGGATGGAATGTCCTATAAATATCAATTAAGTTCATCTTGTTTAATGTATCATTTAAAGCTTGTGTTTCCTTATTTATTCTCATTTTGGATGATCTGTGCATTGGTGAAAGTGGGGTGTTTAAGTCCCCTACTATTATTGTATTACTGTCGATTTTCCCTCTTAGGGCTGTTAGTATTTGCCTTATGTATTGAGGTGCTCCTATGTTGGGTGCATAAATATTTACAATTGTTATATCTTCTTCTTGGATTGATCTCTTGATCATTATGTAGTGTCCTACTTTGTCTCTTGTAATAGTCTTTATTTTAAAGTCTATTTTGTCTGATACGTGAATTGCTACTCCAGCTTTCTTTTGATTTCCATTTGCATGGAATATTTTTTTCCATCCCCTCACTTTCAGTCTGCATGCGTCCCTCGGTCTGAAGTGGGTCTCTTGTAGACAGTATATACAGGGTCTTGTTTTTGTATCCTTTCAGCCAGTCTATGTCTTTTGGTTGGAGCATTTAATCCATTTACATTTAAGGTAGTTATTGATATGTATGTTCCTATTACCATTTTCTTAATTGCTTTGGGTTTGTTATTGTAGGTCTTTTCCTTCTCTTGTGTTTCCTGCCTAGAGAAGTTCGTTTAGCGTTTGTTGTAAAGCTGGTTTGGTGGTGCTAAATTCTCTTAGCTTTTGCTTGTCTGTAAAGATTTTAATTTGTACATCAAATCTGAATGAGATTCTTGCTGGATAGAATAATCTTGGTTGCAGTTTTTTCCCTTTCATCGCTTTAAATATGTCCTGCCCCACCCTTCTGGCTTGTGGAGTTTCTGCTGAAAGATCAGCTGTTAACCTTATGGGAATTCCCTTATATGTTATTTGTTGCTTTTTCCTTGCTGCTTTTAATATTTTTTCTTTGTATTTAATTTTTGGTAGTTTGATTAATATTTGTCTTCACGTGTTTCTTCTTGGATTTATCTTGTATGGGACTTTTTGCACTTCCTGGACTTAATTGACTATTTCCTTTCCCATATTAGGGAAGTTTTCAACTATAATCTCTTAAAATATTTTCTCAGTCCCTTTCTTTTTCTCTTCTTCTTCTGGGACCCCTATAATTCGAATGTTAGTGCGTTTAATGTTGTCCCAGAGGTCTCTGAGACTGTTCTCAATTCCTTTCATTCTGTTTTCTTTATCCTGCTCTGTGGTAGTTGTTTCCACTATTTTATCTTCCAGGTGATTTATCCGTTCTTCTGCCTCAGTTATTCTGCTATTGATTCCTTCTAGAGAATTTTTCATTTTATTGTGTTGTTCATCATTGTTTGCTTGCTCTTTAGTTCTTCTAGGTCCTTGTTAAACATTTCTTTTATTTTCTCCATTCTGTTCTCAAGATTTTGGATCATGTTTACCCTCATTACTCTGAATTCTTTTTCAGGTAGACTGCCTATTTCCTCTTCATTTGTTTGGTCTGATGGGTTTTTACCTTGCTCCTTCATCTGCTTTGTATTTCTCTGTCTTCTCATTTTGCTTAACATACTGTGTTTGGGGTCTCCTTTTTGCAGGCTGCAGGTTTGTAGTTCCCGTTGTTTTTGGTGTGTGCCCCCAGTGGGTAAGGTTGGTTCCGTGAGTTGTGTAGGCTTCCTGGTGGAGGGGACTGGTCCCTGTGTTCTGGTGGATGAGGCTGGATCTTGTCTTTCTGGTGGGCAGAACCATGTCCAGTGGTGTGTTTTGGGGTGTTTGTGAACTTATTATGATTTAGGCAGCCTCTCTGCTAACGGGTGGTGTTTTGTTCCTCTGTTGCTAGGTTTTTGGCATGGGGTATCCAGCACTGGAGCTTACTAGTTGTTGAGTGGATCTGGATCTTAGTGTTGAGACGGAGATCTCTGGGAGAGCTCTTGCTGATTGATATTACATGGGTCCGGGAGGTCTGTGGTGGAACAATGTCTTGAACTTGGTTCTCTCACCTAAGAGACTCAGGCCTGACACCCGACCGGAGCACCAAGACCTTGTCAGCCACATGGCTCAGAAGAAAAGGGAGGAAAAAAAACCAGAAAGAAAGAAAAATTAAATAAATGAAATAAAGTTATTAAAATAAAAAAATATATTATTAAAATAAAAATATAAAAAAATAATAAAAAAAAAGAAAGAAGAGAGCAACCAAACCAATAAACAAATCCACCGATGATAACAAGTGCTAAATCCTATTTAAAAAAAAAGCAAAAACGGACAGACAGAACCCTAGGACAAGCAGTAAAAGCAAAGCTATTCAGACAAAATCACACAAAGAAGCATACACATACACAGTCACAGAAAGAAAAAAAGGAAAAATATATATATATTAAAAAAAAAGGAAGAGAGCAACCAAATTAATAGACAAATCTACCAATGATAATAAGCTCTAAATACTAAACTAAGATAGACATAAAACCAGAAACAAATTGCATGCAGAAAGCAAACCCCAAGTCTACAGTTGCTCCCAAAGTCCATCACCTCGATTTTGGGATGTTTCATTGTCTATTCAGGTATTCCACAGATGCAGCATACATCAAGTTGATTGTGGAGATTTAATCCGCTGCTCCTGGGGCTGCTGGGAGAGATTTCCCTTTCTCTTCTTTGTTCGCACAGCTCCTGGGGTTCAGCTTTGGATTTGGACCCGCCTCTGCGTGTAGGTCACCTGAGGGCAACTGTTCTTCGCCCAGACAGGAGGGGGCTCTGGCTCACTCAGGCCGGGGGGAGGGAGGGGTACGGAACGCCAAACGAGCTTGCGGTGGCGGAGGCCGGTGTGACGTTGCACCAGCCTGAGGCACACCGTGTGTTCTCCCGGGGACATTGTCCCTGGATCACGGGACTCTGGCAGCGGTGGGCTGCACAGGCTCTTGGGAGGGGAGGTGTGGATAGTGACCTGTGCTTGCACACAGGCTTCTTGGTGGCTGCAGCAGTAGCCTTAGCCTTTCATGCCCATCTCTGGTGTCCCTGCTGATAGCCACGGCTTGCGCCCACCTCTGGAGTTCGTTTAGGTGGTGCTCTGAATCCCCTCTCCTCGTGCACCCCGAAACAATGGTCTCTCGCCTCTTCGGCAGGTCCAGACTTTTTCCTGGACTCCCTCCCGGCTAACTGTGGTGCACTGTGTTCGTGCAGCCAACCGCAGTCCTCTCCCTGGGATCTGACCTCCGAAGCTGCAAGTGTATTTATGGGCTAAATTTCTATAAATGGACATCCAGATTATGGGTGTAAATAACTTGAGTAGTTTTTGCCAAATCTTTATTGAGCATATAGCGTTTATAGTTTGACTAGTAAATGGTGGGTGACTCTTTCTTCATAGCGTGTAACCAAGTATGTTAATAACCATTTGGGAAAAATTTAAACATTAGTATGAAGAACAGTCTCCTATTTCACAGCTGTCAGCAACCACCAAAGAGAAGGAGACATGGTCACTTCCATAGGCATTCTGATAACTCTGCTCCTTGCCAGTGAACATGAGATCGCTCTTGATCTCATTAGTTACTTTAATTATATCAGGCATGGAAGGCTATTAATATTTATGGAGTTTTACATGCAAGATTAGTATTATGGAATCTCTTATAAAGCCTTTGGGAATGTGATGTACCGGGGACAGGACAGGTATGAAAGATTAGAGCTGGGTCATTTACTTTAGAAAAACCAAGGCAATCCTTGTTGTAGAGAAGGGTACAGCCCGATTTCCTTTTGCATGTTAAGAGGGTATTACGGTGACAAATAGAGATTTCTCATCAGTGTATGAAAAAGGTTTCTTCTGCCTGAGGACCATCTGGAGGTTGTGTGAGGACACATTGATTGGGGGGACAGTGAGGCTGCAAGAAAATATCAAACAACTAAATTGAGCTGAGGATTTAAGATTCGCAAGCTGGGGATTTTTGAATGAAGACTTCAGGGAAGAAGAGAAGGGATGTGCTTTCTGAGTAAAAATAGTGTGATTTACAAGGCAGCCTGGGAGAGGAGCCGTGAGTGGGCTGGTGGAGAATCGGACTTTGAATGGGCAAGATTGCTGCTCATAGCTCCTGCTGCTGCTTCCTAGATTTCTGCACCTGTGTCTCAGGTACCACGTGAGTCACCTGACACATGGGGCCGTAAAGCACTTAGCAGATAGGAGTTCATATCAGAACAAGTTCATAAGGACAGCTGCCAGGAACGTGCATCTTCCACTTTACAAAGCACTGAGTAAGGTGGGGTGCCACCCTCACGGAGAGAGGGATTGACACGGTTCTTAGGAACATGCTGTTTCGTACCCAAGAGTATATTCTCTATGGTAAGTAATAAATAAGGATATGTAATGCTTTATTATTTAAGATGTTTTTATTTGATTCTCACAATAAGAAGATGATGATGGATAGTAGTAGATATTCTTAGTTCCATTTTTACACACCAGAAAACTGAGATTCCAGAGTGTTAAATAAATTCCTTGGCGACCACAGCAAGAAATAGTAGGGCTAAAAAGCAAGCTCAGGTCTTCTCAAGCTGTGCTTAGCATGCTTTCACACTGAGAAAGAGAACTTGGGCATATAATGAAGAAGGAAAATGCCAATGATGTGTTTGGCACAGGGATCTTCTGTGGAAGAGAAGAGTGAAGTAGCAAGCGATTTGGGTGACTCACTCAAACATGACATATAAAAGGTGTTGTGAATTTTGTAGATCTTCTCGTTCAACCTCTTTAATTTGTAAGTGAGAAAACAGAGAACCAGAAAGCTTAAGTAAATTTCTTAAGGTCATCTGGCTAGTTATTTTCAGAATGAGGAATAAAATTAAGGTCTTCTGATTTTCAAGAAAGAGCACATCCCTTCTCTTCTTTCTACCGTACATTGCCTTTACTGGGTAGAAGGAAATAGTGGTATTGGAATTTAAGTCCACTTAAGGCAGGTGCCATCATTATATCCTCTAAAGTGCCTTCATGGTGTACTATAATTAGGAAGTATTCAGTCAAGGAATAAAATGTTATTGGTCAGTAAGTATTGATTATGTAGATTCTGCTTGTAGGTATTTAGGAAGAAGCAGGCATAATTCTCACACCCTAAGAGCTTACAATTTGAAAAAGAAAAGGGGTGTTGTAAACCTAAGAAAGTAGACATACCTTTGGGGGAAAAGCCTTAGGAAAACTTATCCTTGGTCACAAATGGGCTGAGGTTAGAGAGGGCGCATTGATATACTGGAGAGACTGGAAGAGTTGGGAGGGGCGCTTTAATGGGGTTGAAAACTTTCAAGGAGCCACCCATCCCCCACTACTCCCTCCAAATGCACTTCATTTTTCTTTATTACTGTCTCCTACTTCATTTTTGTCCCTTATTGCACTGTCCTTAATTTACACCTGCTGTTCCCCCTCCCCCTCATAGGATAATGCCATTCAATGTTATTAAATCCACTGAACTCAAGGTTTCCCAAGTGATTCTCAAACAGGAGTGGAGGGGAAGTGAATATCAAAGTGATCTAGGGAACTTTTAAAACCTACATAGAAGGGCTCCAGATGGTAGACTGATCACAGGATTTTACCTTTTTTCCTTTCCAGACTTCCCTTGACATTCTAATAAAGATGTACTAAATGAAGTGAGTCTTCATATGCATGAAGAAAAGCAGACAGAACCATTGTGCTGGGGATTCAGAGCAGAGAACAGCTCAGCTCATAATCAGCCTGGGAAAGGGGGTCTGCAGTGGAGTTGGGGGCAGTTCTGAGCTGGGAGTAGGAGGGTACAGAGAGCAGGACAGGGATGTGGGGCTGTGTTCAACTGTGGTTGGGCTTAAGAAGGTGCTGTGAAGAGTGTTGTTTTCCAGAAAGTGCATTTACTAGGATATATTCTGGTGAAGAATATAAACTATTCATTTATAAAGAGATGGTTTTCAGCTATTTCTTTGTATGTTACAACTCACATGAAGGCCATTACTGGTTATGAGCAATCGTTACGCAGGTCAGATGGAGAGGGAAGTAGCTGTATATTCTTAAAAAAAATCTCCCTGGAGATATTGATGTACCACTCCTTCACACTTCAGAGATTGATTTAAAGAAAGCTTGACTTGGATCCTTTTGTAAAATAAATAACTGCCCTCTAGCTTATATTAATTTTTAAATCTAAATTTTATTTTTTCTTTCCTTTTCCCTAGCGCCCCTATGATTACTGGTGAGGTTCCTGGGATGAAGGCACACTGTTCCCCATTCCTTCCCCACCTTTCCTCTTGGGAAACAGGAACGAGGACCCTGCAGTACACGCATGGCCAAAGGATCCTGTGGTGGTGTTTCCACTCAGTCTTGCTCCCCAGTCAGCAAATACTCGCTTAGAGCACCTGCCAGGTAGCATGCACTGAGGCATGGTGGAGTTCTTGCCAGCACTGTCCACATCACAGAACACAAGGAAAAGGGAAAAAAAAACAATTATTAAGAAAAAGATACAGTGATAACAGACTTAGAGAATGAACTTATGGTTACTGGGGCGGGGGTGGTGGTGGGATAGATTGGGAGATTGGGATGGACATAAACACGCTGCTCTGTTTAAAATAGATAAGCCATAAGGACATATGCTATAGCACAGGTTTGTAATAACCTAAATGGGAAAAGAACTTGAAAAAAGAAAAGATATGTGTCTATGTATAACTGAATCACTATGCTGTACCCCTGAAGCTAACACAACATTGGCAATCAGCTATACTCCAATATAAAATAAAAATTTTAAAAATGATACAGTGACTTTAAAAAAAGGAAGGTGGCATCACTAGGCTAATTGAAAGGGATCTGGATTTCCCGGGGCGGCAACTGCCGGCAGAAGAATGTCCCTGGACTCCGCCCTGGCTCCGCTCAGCTGCCCCAGAGCCAAGGGGATCGGCATCTGAGGCTCTCAGGCCGAGAGATGACTTGGGGAGGGGTAAGAAACTCGTACTCACTTTCCTCTCGTAGCTTCAAAGTTAGTAGGGAAGACAGATTCTCCTCAGGGTTATAAATCTAGATAGAGTGCTTGGGAGCGAGAGAGGGAGGGTTATTAATCTGAAGTCCTGGAGGAGATGTGTGACCTGATAAGTGGAGAAGGTGCTGTCGGGGAGTGTGTGTTCCGAGAAGCCGGTCCCTGGAGCGCAGACTGGTAGTGGATTTCAGCTCCACCATTTGTCTGTGGTTGCTGACAAGTTTTATACCGTTTTGACCTCTGTTTTCTCGTTTATAAAATATCTGCCTTTCAGGGTTATACAGATATCTAATCAAGCTTGGAAAATACCTGGCACATAGAAGACCAGAAACTTAGTGATAATGATTATTAAGAGTCAGATGGTAATAGATGACACGCCATTTAGTCTCATAAGCAATGGAAACCATTTTAAACTTGTGAGGCCTCAAAACCAGTGGCCCATTAGTGTAGATAATTCTGCTCCTTCCACTCTCTTCTCTCCTCTTCTTTCTCTTTACACTTTTCAGTATGTCTGATTCTAGATACGGCTAATGTACAATTTTTCATAACTTGAGGAAATACAAGAAGCTAGTTAGGTCAATGAAACTCATTTTAGGAATCATTCCAATCGCACCACTCAACTTGACAATGGATTTGTTTACTTCTTCTTTTGACAAGATATTTCTCCCTCCCTCTGGTTTGTGTATTGATTGTGACTAGCTGTAGGTTTCACTCCCTATTGAACAATGCATTTCTGCATTAAAGTATGGCTCTACGTAGTTTCTCATGCTTTTGGAGAAGTGCTATATCTGTGACCACATTCTTGTACAAAACATGAAAGACGGTGTGCCCTCCCCTAAGAGACAGTGAAGTCCTTCTAAAGAAGGACAGTAGTGGGGTCAGAGGAAGGAGGTACATGCAGTCATATCTGGGCCATCCAGGGGAAGGATGTGAAGGGAGTGATGGGGGGTTTATTTACTTGCTGCCCATGGAGGGTAGAGCCACAGCTCAGTCCAGAATCAGAATTGATCCAAACAAAGGACCAAGTCCAAGGATGGAAGCACTGGGGAAGATTTCTAGAAAGGACTTCATGTGAGGCATAACCCCCATTTGAGTTTGTGCATGGTGGTCTGTGCCTTCCTGGTCAAAGACTAAGGGAGTCTGCACAGAGGCCCGGGTGACACTGATGGTCCCAGTGGTCCCTGCTTTAATAGCTGTCCGGTTTTTCTGTCCTCAAGTCCTGTTTCTGTGTCGATCACAATACTCACCCTTAGGAACGTGGTATTTTATTTCTTCGTTCAGACACGTGCTATGTTGCTATGCTCCGTATCTGGACAAATGATATCAATATTCATCCCTCTGAGCAGTTGAGTTGATCTCTGGGCTCACTGGGTTTCCCTGTAACCTCCCATAGCCTGGAAAGAGTAAATGTGGATGACTTTGCCGAATCCTTCCTCATGAATAAGAAGATACTTCAAAGCCCAATTTATGGTGGATCTTTGAATATAAAGGATAATGTTTTTAGGTTTTGAACTTCATGAATCTTTACTTCAAAGCCAAATTTTGGCTTAAAGTACTCTAAATTTGGTATCCCAACAAGAGGAGCTTCTTGTGTTCGATCTCAGTGTTCTATATACTTGAAGAGCACGCAGGATTCCTAGTGCATTACAGGGATACTACAGTTTGTTCAGCAGGGAGTCAACAGCGAACCTATAATAGATGGGGTTCACTGCTTTTGAAACATGATTGCATATCAGAATCATCTGTGGAGGTTTTTTAAAAAATCAGATACCCAGGCCTTAACTCCGGAGATTCTGATTCAGTAGGAGTGGGGCAGGGGCAAGTGCTGAGTGTTTGATTTAAACTTCTTGACAAAATATTCTAATCCCTAGCTAGTGTTCATAATGAGTCTAACATAGATAACTGTGTAATTTCTGTATTTTTTTTGAAATTAAAAATCCTCAAGGACCCCTTGGGGCTCCAAAGGCAGCACTGGTCAAGATGATCCATAAGGTCCCTTCAATTCTGGAATTCTAGGTTAAATTTCACAGACTCTATCCAGATTATAGTTTCTAAATACTGTTGCCACTAAAAGGAGCCAGGACTCCTTAGAAATGTTTGATTTGAGACGAGGGGCAGGAAATGTACAAAAGGAGCCTAGGTTATCATGTTAAACCAGCAAGCAGGGAAAGTACCAAAGTGTACCAAGAACCACCTTGAAGAGACTGTCAATGGGTAGAGATGGGACAATATGAGCGTCAATAATAATAACATCAATGGATTAATACAGATGAAATGTATTTAAATCTATGAGTTCATAAAGATATTGGACCAAAAAATCTCACTGATCCCCTTTGGAAGATGCTAGGGAAACTACTCCTTATTACTCCTTATTTTAAAAACCAGTAAATAAAGAGTCAAACATTTATCCTGCCTTTCCTATACAAACTGTACCTTTATGAAACAAATGATAGATGAGGGGAACTTTCTTTCTATAGGAACATTTCATTTAATAAGTGAACAAAGAATGATAAAATCACAGTGTCACTGCATCACAACTCCTAATGAAATAATGGATTGAAGAAATGCTTGCCAATGGCTGTGAACTTTTTTTTAAAAAAAGACTGCTAGATTTTATGTGTCTCTTGCTGGAAGATGTTGTACCATCTATGCACCATTCTTGCTAAAAAGAAACCAACCTGTATCTGTCAAAACTGTAGATCTAATAATTTATAGGAAATACAAGGATAGAGAAACGTTGACACGCATGGAGATGCAATCAACAAAATCCGGATTGTGGGCAGATCTACAGAACAAACCTTACTGGTTAAAAAAGACTTAACAGACACAAATCAATTAGTCATATATAGATCTTACTTATAGCCTTATGAGAGTAGAACAAACAAACTATAAAATGCTTATCAGACAATGAGGGAAATTTTTTTAAAATAATTCTTTAATTTGATGATTAAAGAATTATTTTAAAAATATTTTAAGTGTGATAACAGTATTTTGCTTGGCTTTTGTGACATTTCTTATTTTTAAAAAAATATGCTTAAATATTTTCAGAATAAAAGATATGAAATCTGAGATTTGCTTCAAAATAACCCAAGGTTAAGGAGAGACATGAATAAGAATAGACATAAGAAAAATAAAAGTTTTTATATTACCTTTAAAAAAAAAAGACAAAATGAGATTGGCCACTTGATAATTGTTTAATCTAGTTGATGGGTACCTGGGTGTTTATTGCGTTATCCATTTCTCTTATGTATACATTTGAGCTTTTCTCAAGTTAAAAAAGTTTGCTAACCACGTGTTAAATAAAACTCGAATCTAAAATTGTTTTCTCTTTCTTTGTAGATGGCAAGAAAGAAGTTGAAAAAGTTCACTACTTTGGAGCTTATGCTCAGTGTTCTTCTGCTTGTGGTGTTTATCATCACTATTCCTCTCTTTGTGCTTTCAGCCAGAGACTCTTTGGAATCAGAAGGTAACAAGGAACTCTGGTGTTGCCCCCTCCATATATTGCTCTTATCAGAGCAAACACCTCAGAAATGGCAGGGAAGTGATGCTTTCGTATTCACTGGTGTGAACGTGTGTGTGTGTGTGTGTGTGTGTGTGTGTGTGTGTGTATTATAAGTGTGTGTTGGGGACCACCTGACTCAAACTGTGACAGCACAATAGGTATTCACTGTAGGCCTAACTGACACTTTCGTTTCCCAATTTGGCACAGCGCAGGATTCCGCAACTGGCACTTGAAATATATTTGCTGAATTTCATTGAATAATTGTAATTTTGTTAACAGTAGTAATCAACAATACCCTTACATGAAATGTAGTCAAATAAGTATATAATCAATTAACGTACCTTCAGCCCAGGTTTGGTTCTTTAAAAAAAATAACAGCTACCAGAGTTTTTTTTATTAAAAGTTTATTGAACTGTTTTATTTTAACAGAAGGGCTGGATTGTGCTGAGTTATCCATAATTTCTTATCTGGGCTTCAGCTAGGAACAGCTTCCTAGGTGGGGCACGTGATGAGGGGCTAGTGTGTTGCCAGAGGAAAACCTTTGCCCCCTCCCCCTACCTCATTTTCAGTCACACCACTTCTACTTCTGTGGGAAGTTAGATTAAATCATCTCAAAGGTTGTTCAGTTCTTAAAATTCTAGGATCCTGAAGATGAAACTAAAACCCTTATGCGGAAACTGGCACAAATATAAAGTTCTAGTACTCCACCACATTTGAATTGGAAACCTTAGTGAAAAGAAAACTTATTAGAAGCCTCATTGTTTTGTCTTAATATTGTTATTAGCTTATTGTAGAGTGCCCTAAAGAAATCTAACATCCTTATGTTAGAATGCAATAAATGTGCCTTCTTTATTTTACTGACTTTAAAAAAAAATAATTTATTTATTATTTTTGGCTGTGTTGGGTCTTCGTTGCTGTGCGTGGGCTTTCTCTAGTTGTGGCAAGTGGGGGCTACTCTTCGTTGTGGTGCGTGGCCTTCTCATTGAGATGGCTTCTCTTGTTGTGGAGCATGGGCTCTAGGTGTGCGGGCTTCAGTAGTTGTGGCACACGAGCTCAGTAGTTGTGGCTCGTGGGCTCTAGAGCACAGGCTCAATAGTTGTGGTGCACGGGCTTAGTTGTTCCACGGCATGTGGGATCTTCCCGGACCAGGGCTCGAACCTGTGTCCCTGCCTTGGCAGGCAGATTCTTAATCACTGCGCCACCAGGGAAGCCCTATCTAACTGATTTTTAAGTCTGAATCCATCAATCAACTGGCATAGATTCTAGCTGCCAGTTTCTAGTTTGGTGGCCTCCCTTTACATTTTTTGTCCTATGAGATTTTACATTTGTATCAGAATACCATCACTCAGAAGTGTTCCTTGTCAAGGGATTGCCTGTTGACTGAGCAAGGAGAATTGAGGTTACTATGATTAGGGTAACATTCAAGAGAACAACATATACTGCACGTGATCTGTGTGCAAACATTTCGTGAACCAGCTGCCTGGGTGGAAGTACAGGACCAAAGCAGAATGTACAGACATCTCTGTAAAGGGCCATATACTTAGTACTCCAGATTTTGTGGCCCATACGGTCTCTGTCCTACCTACCTAATTCTGCCTATAATAACAAAAGCAGCTATAGACAATACATAAAAAATCTGGGTGTGGCTGTGTGACAGCAATATTTTATTTACAAATCAGGCTGTGACCTGATTTGGTCCACAGGACATAGTTTACCAACCCCTGGAGTAGAGAAGGTAGATTTGGTTCCCACTTTGGTGAGCTTCCAAGCTAATGTTGGAGTCCAACTCCTTGCTCTTGTATGCACTGTCTCATAGGGGAGGGCCTTGCTGGTAGAAGGAGATGGTGCAGGTATATGTAGTTAAATACAGTCAACAAGAACAAAATGAGGCTTTATAAAGTGAATGCGCACACTTCAGGGTCATAGAGCGAAGCCCAATCAGTAGTGGAGTCCATATAATTGGAGGTCTTGAGAACTATGGGGGTATCGAATGCCTGTGATATTAATTCTGTCATCTTATGTTTGCTTTGGGGATTATCCCAGGTCCTGGGACAACAGTTACCTCAGGTCCTGGGATGACAGTTACTCCAGATCCTGGGAAAAGTACCACTCCTGGTTCTGCCGAGTGCCCAGTGGTAAATGAATTGGAACGGATAAACTGCATCCCTGACCAGTCACCAACAAAGGTTTGACTTACAGACCTTGTTTTCATTTAAGAGTTTATGCCATTGGATAAGGGTTTGTTTTCTGTTTTCTGTTTGTAGCCCCCAGAGTTGTTTATTGTTTGCATTGCAATTATTGGTGGCTCAGGAAAAGAAATCCTGTATTCATGCTTATATGACAGCTCAGCCTTGGGAGAGGAAGAACTAGAAAATTTCCTTGTGTTGACAGATTCAGCAAATAAAAGTACATGCTGTCCATATAGGTTTGAATTTCAGATAAACAATGAATAAATTTTTAGTATATTTATGTCCCGTGTAAGACTTGGGACTTACTTATACTAAAAGTATATTTGTCTTTTATCTGGTAACACTACTTGGTTACTAGTTCTCTCTGACTCTGTTTCTTGGCCTCTCTCTATCTCTCTTTTTTCCTTACACAATTCTAAAAAGTTATCTAGGATCTACAATAAAAAGTCATCCATAGGCATAAAACAGTATTTCAAATAAGGATAAAGCTTCAAGAGCCAAGTTTTGAAGGAAGAGGTAATAAATACCAGATTAAAGATAGTGCAGGGGCTTCCCTGGTGGTGCAGTGGTTGAGAGTCCGCCTGCCGATGCAGGGGACACGGGTTCGCGCCCCGGTCCGGGAGGATCCCACACGCGGTGGAGTGGCTGGGCCTGTGAGCCATGGCCGCTGAGCCTGTGCGTCCGGAGCCTGCGCTTCGCAACGGGAGAGGCCACAACAGTGAGAGGCCTGCGTACAGCAAAAAAAAAAAAAAAAATAGTGCAGGCATCTGGGCGTTTACTTTTGGGCAGTGTTTCCTGACCATCACCTGAAGTCCAGCTGAATATATGATTACAAAATGCATTGCACACACCATATCAGTCATGTTTCGTGTTGAGAGTGAATAAAAACAAAATGCAGCCTTCTGAGTGAAGTCCACTGACCTGAAATGGCAGATTTGTATCAGACACAGAAAGGATGCTTGCTGCATGCGATTCTTGGGCATGTGGCACTCTCACATTTATCTCTGTAGCCATCCTATTGTTCACGGGCTGGAATAATCTGTGATGTTCTTGAGAGTTACTATTTTGGTTTGTCTAAAGGTCCTAATACCAAAAGACATTTTATTTCTGCATTTTGTTTTCTTTCATACTTCTGGAGGCTAGAAGTCCAAAATCAAGGTGTCATTAGGGTTGGTTCCTTTTGAGGGCTCTGAGGAAGAATCTGTTTCATGCCTTTGTCCTAGCTTCTGGTGACGGCCACAATCCTTGGCGTTTCTTGGCTTGTAGCTACATTACTCCATTCTCTGCTTCCATCTTCACAAAGCATTCTCTGTGTGTGTCTGTGTTCAAATTTCCCATTTTTATAAAGACACAGATCACATTGGATTAAGGGCCCACCCAACTCCAGTATGATCACACCTTAACTAATCACATCTGCAACAATCCTATTTCCAAATAAGATCAAGTTCTGAGGTACTGAGTATTAGAACTTCAACATATCTTTTCTGGGGACACAATTCAGCCCATAACTTGGACAGAGTCACAGAATGTGAACTGTGGAAAGTGAGAATGGTTACACAATTTGAGCCTTTGGTATTGATTGAAATAGCATAGATGCTGAGTCAGAGAGAACCAAGACGGCAAAGAAATAACAGACGAGAAATCAACCGTAGTGATAGACTGGGGTTTTGGGGAAGCTGGAAGTTAAGGCAGAAAAAAAGAACCAGAGCCAGATAAATAGCTTGGAGTAGAGAAAATGCCTGGGAACTGTAGTTAGGAGCAGAGTGATTGGACAAAACTAGTCAGGAAGCTCAGAGGCTATGTTGAAGGCAAGAGAGAGCACCAATATGGTAAATAGTCAAGGATCAGGAAATCCCCAGGACAGGACAAAGCAGTGAGAGCACAGAAGGGCATCAGCCTGGACAGCAAGGCTGCCAACGTGGGAAGGACTCCCAGTTAGAGCAGTTCATCTAACCAAGACTATTGCAGCATTCAGTCCCCTTCATCTGGCGTCTTACCCTGACTGAATGAATGTAACTTTCTCTTGGATTAATGAAGAGACATGCCTGCTTGGAGTAGGAAGAAATGTGTCTGAACAGAAAAGGTGGATTCAGATTTTGGAAGACCTTGGATTTCAGATAGAGGAGGTTGGCTTTTTATGTGATACATAGCAGCTAGGAGCAGCCACTTAGGGCTGAATGAAATCACGAAATGGGAAACCAAGAAGAGAGAGAATAAAAGAAATAAAGGAAAAAGAAGATAGAAGAGAAAAAGAAAAAAAAGAGCTTCAGTATGGGGCCAAATGTCATAAAGTTTGGTATTTTAGATGATAGGTTCAATAGGTAGAGGAGATAAGCTAAGTAAATACATAACTAGAATATAAAACAAAAATGTATAAGATATAAACGAAATACTATGTGGATCACAAAGCAGAAGAGATTATTATCAAGGACAAGGTGACAGTCTGGAATTAATGATAAGCAGGATTTTGACAGAGGTGAGAGGAATGGAAAGTGAATTCAGGATAGAGGAGACAATGCACACAAAGTGACAGAAGAGGAAGTTGTGGGGCACCTACATGACATATTGAATGGTCCCATATGGCCAAGATACAGGATGGGTGCCAGAGAGCATATAATGTTTAAGACTATAAGGTAGTTTGGAGCTTGATGATAGAGGACCATTCATTAATGTGCTGCTTTGCCAATAGGAATGGGATGTCGTGGTCTAGATATTGCTGTACCTAAACAGGACGTTTCCAGAAAGTTGATCCGCACCCATTTACTTGCCCCTGTCATAGTGTGCTAGGAAACTACTTGCTCAGAGCCCACCTGGAAGACTAATGCATCCTCAGTCTGTCCACTTGCCTGCAACAGCCCATCTTTTTATTGGCTATGTGAACTTCAGATGTCATTATTGCCTCAGTAATGCTTCTTTGGTTTTATAATAAGGCCGTTTAATACTGTGGTATCAAGATTGTAGTTCAGTAAACAACCTTTGCCTTTTTTCTAAATGTTATACCCAAGTGAATTAATCTATGACCTTCGCATGCATTCACTGGCCTGCTCCCCTTTAGTTCAGCCAGAGAGAAATACTCTGGGAACACCTTCAAGTGACCTGGTTTTTCATAGAAGGTATTTCTTAGGTATTTTGTTGTGTGTTCCAAGTATCCTGGGTGCCATATGCTAATCTAAAGTGTTGTTGAGAGGCTGATTCAATGGATAATGTTGTGTATATGTATATAATGTGTTTGTTGAAGGAAAGTATATGGCTGTGTGGAGGAGGGGAGTGGGAAGAAATTATGAATATGACACTAGGCTAGGCAGAATGTTTTACTGCTGAGGCCATTGCTATATCATTTTGTCATTCCTCTCCTCTGGGATTAAAGAACCAAGAGTATAAATTTCCCAGATGATTCTTTGTTGTAAATTCCATTGTTTCTTATCCCAGTAAAAGGAGGGAATTCTGTGTCTAAAACAGGACACATAAAGGCTGTGGAGAGACACTGGACAGTACAGAAAGAACAGGATGGAGGGGTACAGGGTTAGAGGAGCCAGCACCTAGGACAGTACAGAAAGAACAGGATGGAGGGATACAGGGTTAGAGGAGCCAGCACCTAGGACAGGACGGTTGGCAGGGCTGAATGAGCAAGGTCCACTGTGGTCCCATTCCCTCCAGTGGCAGGAGATGGCTAATTCTGATTTACTCAGGCCGACTCTCACTGCACCTGGGACACTTCCTTTTCACGTGTTTGCATTTGTCCTTGCAACTTTGCTTTCTGTCTTTTAAAAATGCTGCAGTTGCTGAGGTCCTGAATTTTTTTTTAATCTTAGATATGCTGCTTCCTAATGACCTAATGATGCACATATTCCAAGGCATATGTAGTCTTATCAGTAAATTATTTTCAACTCACTGATTTGTACACATTTCTTGTTTGTGTTATTCTAGGTTCTATTTCTTATTTTTATTATACATGCTGCAAGTATCTTCTGCTGTTATGAGGCTGTGTTCACCTATTTTATGCTGTCTTGATGAACAGATATTTTATATTTTAACGGAGTCAGGCTTATATATTCTTATATTACATCATATCTCAAGGAACAATACCAGGAAGATTAAAGGCAAAAAAGAAAAAGTTATGACTTTAAGAAGAAAATAGAAGATCTAATATAATAATAATAATTAACTTATTTAGTTTAAATTTATTTCTATAAATTTTCTTGGATTTCTACTTACATAATATTATGTCAGAAAATAATGATAACTTGGTTTCATCCTTTTTAGTTTTACAAATTTTCTTTATTTTCTTGTCTGATTAGTCTTGTAGTGTTAGGACCTCCAATATATATTTAATTATAAAACAACATAGACATGGTCACCTACTCTTTTTTTCTGATTTTAAAAGGAATGTTTCTAACATTTCAGAGTTAGTGAGATGGATATTATAGGCTTTAGGTATCTACCCATTATCCAACTAAGGAACTTACTTTATATTCCCAGTTTGCTAAGAATTTTATCATGAATAGGTGATTAATTTAAATGATTGTATTGTGTACTTTCTTTAATAAGTTATGAAAAATTATACAGTGGATTTTTTAGTAGTAAAGAATCCCTGTGTTTCTGGAAGAAACACCACTCACTTATTATTTATTTAATATGCTGCTGATTTCCATTGTTAAAATTGTGTGCTCTTTTCTTTTAGGTTTTTGCATTTGTATTCGTGAATAAAACTGGATTCTAGTTTTCCTTTTTCTCTCATGTCTGATTTTGATATAAAATATTTCCTTTTTTGTTTCTTCTCCTCTCTCTCTAAATGTTAAGAAGCATTGGGGGTTGGAGGAGAAAAGGACTCCAGTGGAGCAGAGCTTGACTAGGTCATAAGCAGTGTCTTCAGCATCTGATTTCTCACAATCTCTGAGTTCAATCCAGTCCTTCTCTTTGTGTTGGTGCAGGAGCCTGTATGTATCTATTATGTAAAAAGCAAAATATCTTTACTTTTTTGTCTACTTTATCTATCAATTACTGAGGGAGTTCTTTAAAAATATTGCATTATGTACTTACTATCTTTTTCAATTTTATCTTGTGATTCTTTAAGGTTTTTCTGTAAATATTTTGAGTCTTTATTATCAGGTGTGTATCAGGTTTGAGATGTCATATCTTCCTGGTGAACTGAAGCTTTTGTCATCATGTAGTGACTCTATGTCTCCCTAATAATTAATATTTACTTAAAGTCTATTTGTCAACTATCACTATAGCTGTACTAACCCTTGGTAAGAATTCTTCTCACATAGCTGTTTTCCCCTGTTTTAGTGCTTTTGTGAGCTTAAATTTTAGGTGTGCTGCCTGTAAACAGCTTCAGTTGAATTTATTTCTGTAAATGTAATCTGATTATCCTTGTTTTTTAAATTAAGTATTTAAGCCATATGATAATTGACATGAAAAACTTTTTTCTATGGTCTCATTTTGTGTTTTCCATTTGGTCTGTTTTTTATGTACTGCTCCCCATTCATGCCTACCCTCGTATACATGTTTTCTTTCCTTATTTTTTGTATTGAGAATTTTTCCCCTTAGTTTTCCCCTCAATACTGTATTAGAAATTATACACTCTATATTATTTTGGCAGCTTCTCTTAAATTTTATTTCTCATGTTCAACTTAAAAGGACATTTTGTGTCTCATGTTTGGGTTTAATTATTTTTGGGTGCCTTCAGTCCTATTCATGTTGTCATATTTTTATAGCTTCTCTCTACAACTCTTTTCTGAGGTTTCACCTACTTTTTACTCCCTTGTCTATTTGCCCCGCTCTCTGCTTCTCCCCACATTGCTCCCCATAACTGCTTAGCTCCGCTGCAGGGCCTGGGATTTCCAGGTGGCCAAGAGGCTGTTCACTTTTCATGCTGCTTTGGCCACTCTTTGATCTTTGCCCTTTCCAGTTCAGTGAAGAAGTTATTAAGCTCTGGGGAGCATGCAGAAACCGTTCTGCTTACCACTCTTTTCGACACCTTTCCCTTTTCAGGTTATACTGAAGTTTCATCTGAGTGGGTTTTGAAAAGAAAAAACAAAAACTGCTGACTAGTTGAGTTCACAGTTCACTGATTCCATAGCAATGGGAACCACAGATGGACACTGTTTTTCGATCCTTAATATTGGTTATTATATTAGCATATGATTACCAAAAAAATTAGCATATGATTAAATCTAATTGTTCATATATCTAAGCAATTTTTTTTGTCTTACATTTGTAAAGCATTACCATATCCTCCTGAAAATATGCTCAGCAGATACTCAACCCAGACTATAGAGAAAAAGAAATGGATAGCAAGAGAACTAAGTTTTGGTCCTTGTCTTCTCAATAGCTAAGTGACCTTTGGCAGATCACTTCACCACTGTGAACTTTTACCTCTGTGGCCTGAGGTTCTTCATCTGTAAAATAATATAGCAGGGTATGTTAGTTATCTATTGCTGTGTAACAAATTATCCCAAAACTTAATGGCTTAACACAACAAACATTATTTTCTCACAGTTTCTATGGTCAGAAATCTGGCCTTGGTGTATCTGGGTGCTTTTGGCTCATAGGCTTCCAGAAGACTGCAATCAAGGTGTCTTCTGAGACTCAGGGATGATCCTTTTCAAGCTTGTGTATTGTGATTATTAGCAGAATTCAGCTGCTCAAGGATTGTTGGGCTGAGGACCTCAGTTCCTTGCTGGAGACCTCCCTCAGTTCCTCACCATGTGGGTCATTCTGCAGTGCAGCACCTCACTTCTCGCAGAGTGAGAGCTCCAACAGAGCAAGTGAAAGGGAGGGAGCAGGCTAGACAGGAGACACTCTGTAATCTAATCCTGGAAGCCACAACCCATAATTTTTGCTATAGTATTTTATTAGTTACACTCAAGAGGAGTGGTTTCCTTGTACTTTTTTTGTATTTAACCTGACTGCTTCTTCCAAATTAGTTATATGAGAAAGAGATTGTATCCATTTTAGTCTCCATGTAATTCAGTCATTAATTGTAGTAAAAGACAGGTACCTTTCTTAAATAAGAATCAGAATCTATTTGGGTTTCAAGGAACAATTACTTACTGCCTTGGGGGAAGTTAAGAGACTATATATACACACATATATATACACACACACACATACATGTATATACTGTGTATATATGTATAATATATATGTATATATGTCACATATACTAAACATACCCATTTGTAATATACACATTTAAAATTCAAAGCAAAATTGCCTTAATTTCAAAGCTTCTGAATAAAGTTAATTGCAAAGTTTTTTTTTAGAGCCCAAAGCCAATATCAGTGAAACTCCATTTGTCATTTTGGGTTACTGGTGATATAACTATATAGTAGTTTAGAATATTTAAATAAATTTACCAGGTTTATCGTGATGACAGGTAGAGAATGCATTGTGATCATATATTGTTATATGATAACAACAACAAGGAAGGATATTGGCCAGAAAAGTGAGTTTTGAGTGCAAGCACCGCATTGACTGGGATACAGCACAATTTCTTTAAATATCAGGTCCCTTATTTGTAAAACAAGGCTCATGAGACTGCAAGCTCAAAGTATATTTATCAATGATAGTGTTCTACCCATAGTGGAGTTACTCTAACTAATCTCTTATTTCAGGCCATCTGTGACCAGCGTGGGTGCTGCTGGAAACCTCAGGGACCCATAAGTGTGCCCTGGTGCTACTATTCTAAGAGTCATGGCTATCAAGTGGAGGGCAACCTTGTGAACACAAATGCAGGTAAGACAGACTCAGCCTTGAGGAAGGAGCTCCAGATCCTCTGGGGAGGGAGGTTTGCAAGCATTTATTGTAGGCCAGGCACTGGGCTGTGTCCTCTGCAGGTTGGCTCTGTACGCTGCAGAAGGGAGCTGTAGCAGCAGGTGGGGTGTTACTCTGTACGGCTACCACAGCGTGTGACAGGAGGTGGGCACTGCCCTTGAGCAAGGACTAGAGTCTATTTTGGCATCAAGGAAAAATATCACTCTCTGTCTTGAGAGTTAGGAGACATGTTCTGTTCCTGACTCTGTCTTTATATACCTTTGTAACCTTGTCCAAACATTGTAACTTCTTCGTTCCGCAAGTTTCTAACTTTTAAGAGAGGGATTTGAACTCAGTAACCTCTGAGACTACTCACAACTCTAATATAATGTAATTTTAACGATATGGAAACAATTCCAATTTTATCATGTTTTATGAAAGTTAGCTAGCCAGTGTCAGTGTTCATGGACTAAACATCTCCCCTTCTTTCTCCCACCTCAAAATGCAGACATAATAATGAACATGCTAGGGATACTTGGGGAGGCTCTTAGCATAAAGGAAGGGGCATGCTCCTCTTCCAGGGCCTCTTGGCCTGATGGGCTTTTCTAATAAGGCCTCGACTCTCACCTGGCTTGTCACATAACTGGGGAGATGGCATCAATGCATACGATCACCTGTGGCATAACATGAAGATAACTGAGAAGGAATAATGGATGTGAACACCTCGAGGGCTCAGAATATAAAGGCTATATGAGTGATGGATGGGCTGGTGTAACGACAGTTTGGCCTTTGCGGGATGTTTCCAGTCAGATTTTGGAGAAGAGAGGCATGGTTTTTGAATAAGGTAATGACAATACCTAGCTTCAGAATCTGGCCCAAGACAGTATGTGTGTATGATGAGGTACACATCCGTGTCTCCTCTTCTTATGGGAAGTAAAGGCTTTTCGCCACCCCCTTTGACATAAAGCTTAATTGTATGTGGCTGTTTGTGAATTTACACAGCCAGCTATGAAAACTATTTACCCCCTTCACATTAGGATTCACAGCCCAGTTGAAAAGGTTGCCTTCTCCATCTCTTTTTGGAAATGATGTCAACAACGTCCTTCTCACAGCGGAACACCAGACGTCTAACCGTTTCCACTTTAAGGTTGTAGTTTGTTTCTTTTTTTCATATTCTTTTCCATTATAGTTTATTACAAGATACTGAATATAATTTCCTATGCTCTACAGTAGGCCCTTGTTGTTTATCTATTTTATATATGGTAGTTTTTATCTGCTAATCCCAAACTCCCAATTCATCCCTCCCTACCCCCCTTTCCCCTTTGGTAAGCCTAAGTTTGTTTTCTGTGTCTGTGTGTCTTTCAGTTTTTTGAATAAGTTCATTTGTATCATATTTTAGATTCCACATATAAGTGATAGCATATGATATTTGTTTATTTAAAAATTTTTTGGAGAAGTTCTTGTTCCCTACCTGATGACTGCAGTTACTACAAAAGAGAAAAATTTGCTAATGGAGGTATTTTTCTCTACTATCATTATTCTTACTTAGCATGTGTATGTTGAAAGCATTTATAGCCTTCCTTCAGTGTGATAACTTCCTAAATGTATATTATAGAGTTCACAGGTGAGCTTTGGCTTTCATTTATTTTCCCTTTATACCATGTGAAATGATATAGGGAAGGAAAAAAAGAATGATCACAACTTTGAAAATTCTAGAGATAGTTTGTCTGCAGACTTGTAGTATATATTTCTACCTAAAGACTAACTTATGTCCAAGTGTTAAACATCTGAATTTGGTGACATAATTTCAGACATAATGTCATTTGCTGCACAGGTTCCTGTACCAGGAGCACAGGTGTTGGGAAGCACTGGTGTTGGTAGGCATGCTTCTATTTTAGAAAAAGAGACATTTTCATTTTGACTGTCTTTCCCTAATCTCTCTGGACAGTTAACTGACCAAAACCAGGACAGGTACGAAGTGCCCCATGAACATGTGCAACCCTTCAAAGGAAATGCTGCGGCTTCCTTGACCTATAAACTTGAGGTCTCCAAACAGCCATTTAGCATCAAAGTGATCAGAACGAGCAACAATCGCGTTCTGTAAGTTTTGCAAACCTATCTGGAGATTTAGTACGAAGGTTATGGGGGAGGGAGGTTTGAAGCCTGAAAAAGGATGCATTTCTACAATATTCCTGAAGGTTGTGAGCCCCCTGTTGGTGACCAGACTCTCTACCTCCTAATGTATACTTTTTTCTGCCTTCCTTCCTCTTCCTTCCTTCCTCCTCTTCCTCATCCTCCCCCTCTTTTATTACTAAGCACTTATTGTAGGCCAGGCACTGGGCTGTGTCCTTTTTCTCTTTCTTCCTTCCATTTGGTCATTTTTCCTCCTTATTTTCCCTTTTTTTCCGTCCGTCCATCTAACACCTATTCAGCAGTAACTCTCTATGGAGAATCTACTATACTGTACGACTAATATTCTGGTCATGTGATAGAGAGTCAAGGGGACAAATCTAAGAAATGTGCCAAATGGTACCTGTCCTCAGGAAATCCTGATCTCTTGATGTCCATGGAAAAATGTCACAGGAGGGCAAACGGGGCCGATTAAACAGGGAGTATTGAGTCTCTGAGATACAAGAACAATTTTCTAAGCAGTTGCATTCCCTCCACTCCACTTGCCCACCCGTCCCTGTGTTTTCCACCCACGTCTAGGTTTGACTCCAGCATCGGGCCCCTGCTGTTTGCTGATCAGTTCCTGCAGCTCTCCATCCGACTGCCTAGTGCTAACGTGTATGGTCTGGGAGAACACGTGCACCAGCAGTACCGGCATGATATGAATTGGAAGACCTGGCCCATATTTGCCAGGGACACAATCCCCAAAGGGGTAACCTTTCAGTATGGGACCCTTTCCACTGAATATCATAGCCTCTTTCATGAAGGTCACTCCTAGCAGTGCAGTATAACAGTTAAGAGTCAGGTGCTCGGGTGAGGCTATCTGGATCGGAATTCTGACACTGCTACTCACCAGTTTTGTGGTTCTGGGCAGGTTTCCTCTCTGTGTCTTTAGTTCCCCATCTATGAAATGGGGGTAATATACTTACTTCATAGGGTTGTGATGGGAATTAAATGAATTGATACATGTAGAGTCTCTAGAAGAGTGTCTGCCACATAGAAAATTCTCAATAAATGCCAAGTATTTTTCATCACATTTTCATTTTGAACTAACTAGTTGTGGAGAAAACTAATATTGATTTGGCACAATATGCTGGTTATGGTTACCCTACTTTAGGTTGACCTTTACAAATCACCAACTTACCAGGTTTGTCAGCAAAATAGGATAAAATATCAACTAAAATTCTGTATTAATCATTCTTTGTGTGAAGAATGTTTGGGGCAGTGAAAGAATAGAAGGAGTAGAGTTTCGTTGTTACTATTTTATTTTGTTTTTTCTCTCTTGGTTTTGTTTTGACTGCTAAAACTCAAAGCAAAGGTATTTTCTAGACTCAGCAATACTACATTCAGGTCTTGTTCAGCAACTGTCCCAATTACGCAGAACTAGTGGCTGGATGAAAGGAAATTAGAGGAATAATTTATTCAGTGAATTTTTAAATATATTATCTCTATTTACCAAAAGGACTCTGAGAAAAATAAGTCTAATTTACTCCATTTAACAGACAAGGAAACTGAGGTTTAGGAAAGCCAAATGAATAGCCCAAAGTACGAAAAAAATAGTTCGTAAGGAGCAGAGATAGGATCTAATCCCTGGCCATGCTCCTCGCCATACCATAGGCCTATCAGAAAAACAGGAAAGGTGTTGGGTCCGAGCAGCTCATCTGGGATATGGCTGGTGATGCTTGTTTAATAAGGAGCCTTAGATCTTCGCTCCTTGAAGCGTGCAGTATGGGCACCACCGCGTGACAAATTTGGGCTCTCAGCTCCCTCTTCCATCTACTAAATTAGACCCCCCACTGAAATGAGGTTCCTTTGTAATTTGTATGCACACCAAATTTTGAGATATGCTGTCCCAGAGCAGTGATTCTCAAACATGATTACACATTGGAATCACCCGGGGAAATTGAACGAACTATCAATGTCTGCTTCTATTCCCAGAGATTCTGTTTTAATTGGGGTGGGATGCGGCCCAGGTTGAGAACTACCGTTCTAAAGTCCAGAAGACCAGCTCAAGTTCTAATGTATGCTGTTGTAAAGACTAGAAGACCAGATATCTTAAGTAGAGCTCCATCTAGTTGCAAATTAGGAAGGTGCCTGATTTATATTAGGGTTCGATGGAGTTTTTGCAGATGAGGTTAGGTCAAGACTCTGAGTCAAGGTCAAGCCTCTTTGAGAGAAGAGCTCTTTTTTTAAATAAAAAAATTTTATTGGAGTATAGTTGCTTTACACTGTTGCGTTAATTTCAGATGTACGGCAAAGTGATTCAGTTATACGTATACATATATTCATTCTTTTCTCATGTAGATTATCACAGAATATTGAGTAGAGTTCTCTGTGCTATACAGTAGGTCCTTTTTTTTTTTTTTTTTTTTTTTTTTTTTTGTGGTACGCGGGCCTCTCACTGTTGTGGCCTCTCCCGTTGCGGAGCACAGGCTCCAGACGCGCAGGCCCAGCGGCCATGGCTCACAGGCCCAGCCGCTCCGCGGCATGTGGGATCTTCCCGGACCGGGGCACGAACCTGCGTCCCCTGCATCGGCAGGCGGACTCTCAACCACTGTGCCACCAGGGAAGCCCAGTAGGTCCTTTTTAGTTACCTATCTTATATAGTTCACCCCAAGCTCCTGATTTATCCCTACCCCCAACGTGTCCCCTTTGGTAACCATAAGTTTGTTTTTGATATCTGTAGAGAAGAGCTTTTTTGAACTACAGTTTCAAACCTCCTGTTCTCCCACATCCTAACATATCACAAGTTCTCACATTTCTATTAGATAAATGGTCATAGCTGGCTCATTCTATATGAAAATGCTAATTCACTTGATTAACATCAACCAAGTATAGACCTTATATTAAAAATTTGTGTCTTCTTTGACATGAATTCCTTGTCAATTACTCACATGATTAACATCGATTTCCTAAGCTCTTTCTGGCCATGTGGGGTTTATTTGTAAATTTTTGGTTTTAAATTATCTTTCTGCAGGATGGAACTAACTTGTATGGTGCACAGACATTCTTCCTATGCCTTGAAGATGCTAGTGGATTGTCCTTTGGAGTGTTTCTGATGAACAGCAATGCCATGGGTAAAAGACTAAAGGAATATTCACACACAAGGATGATTTTCAGTCCCTTTCTTACAGCATTATGATAAAGGAATGGTGCCCTTTAGGAATGGCTGAGCCGTAGCTTGGGACCTTGTATGTTCTCTGCTTGTGCCATTCATACTTCATTACCTGTTGACCCATGGAAGCCATGAGTAGAGTCTTCTCTCTTAGCTTACGATTTTCTTGAATCTGGTTGACTCTGTTGGAGTACTTACTATTATAGTGTTAAAACAGCTAACCCTTTCCTATAATCTGTTCTAAGGCAGTTTCTACCAATTTGTTCTTCTCCTTCCTCAGACTTTCATCCAGTACAGGGGTTAATAAAAGCTCTGGTAAGAAACGGGTAATGGCTCTAATAGCAGCGTGTAACCAAGGAACCACAACTGAGCTGTGAATGTCACATCGAGACATCCAGGGGTAGCAAGGCAAAGTGGAGTGTGAGGGTCAGGCAGAGTACAATCAGATTGTTTAAGACCAAATGGTATAATATCATAGGATTCCAGGAAGTACCTTACTTCCTTATCTTTGAAGGTTTTAGATCAGATCAATGATTCTCAACTGTTTTTCTGCTTCCACCAGTAACAACCAATCCCAGGGCAATGAATCAATCCCTACAGGGAAAGAGGAGTTCTGTCAGAATCTCCCAGGGTTGGTGGTCAGCACAGGATATTGATCCCCACCCTCTTCTCAACTGGGACTTGATGGACTAGCTCAGTACTCCTTAAAGCGTGACCCATGGAGTGTTCAAAGACTGTTTCAGGTCTACAGTAAGATGAGTATAAAATTAAGAGCAAACATTGCTGTAGCGTCCAAGTGCATGTATGAAACTTTTTCTAATAATTCATTTTCATGTTATTTTGCAAAAGTATCAGTTTGCAAAGAACTGGAAATTAAAAAAATACAGATCTGATCCTTTACCACAGATTGTTTGAGAATCACTCTAAGTGATCTAAGATGATTCTAAGATACCTGATAGTCAAAGAATAGACTGAGATAATACAAGGATTGTACAGCTTCAGGTGGCTGAAAGGAACCAGAAAATAATCTGTGTCAGGCTTAGAGGGAAAAGTCACAGAATCCTAGATCCTCCGTGTGAGTTGTTCTTATGCCTGAAGAGTATATTTTAGTTGCTCTTGAGACCTTTTATCCCTAATGCAAATCAAAGCTATGGGGAGACTTCATCTCTGAAAATTGCATGTGGGGCTTAGAGGGATTTTGAATGTGTAGTATCATCTCTGACATCTTTTTAGTTCGGCTCTTGCTTGATGTGAGATCTGCTGACGCTAGTACCTCCGTGTGTCTAGCCAGGTTATGTTCCTTCAATAATGATGGGATATGGGGTGGGAACAGCATATTCTGTAGTTGTGAATGTCAGAGAAGAAAATTTTTTTCTCTGTCCTCTTAGGTTTGGTATTTGGGGGCCTGTGAATCAGTCTAACAAAAGACAGGTTAGCAAGAGAGAAAACTAGGTTTATTTATGTGTGCAACCTGCATATACACGAGAGTGCTCAGTGAGTAACTCAAAGGGGCGGTTAGAATTTGGGACTTAGAAACCATCCTAATAGGGGAAGAAATGTACTTAGGATGAAACAAATGGCTTTTTAGAAGGGGTGAGAGGGATAAAGGGCATTTAATGGAACAACAAATGACGTTTTGGAAAGATCAGCGAGCCCTTAGGAGAGTAGTGGGGGCTGGGTGTTCTTGTGTGCTGCCAAGTTATTGTCTCAGAGGAGGTTAGTTTTGCTCCAGGGCAGGGGGTTTATGACAGCTCAGTCTGTATGGGAGGCTCTGCTTTCAGGTGGATAAGGGATTTCAGAAACTCAAACTCATTCCGCTTACAATCATTTTTATGCCCCAGTGGCTTATTCTGGACCCCTTCCTGAAACTGGTTGCTTTTTCATGAAATCCTGACACAGCAGTTAAGACACTGCAGTCACCAGTTATGGAAATCTGTCACAGAACAAATGCTTTGGCCTCTCTTGTGCTGTGAGGGTGGACTTTGATTGTCAGAGTTTGTCCCTTTTTATACAAAAACTGAGGCATTAGGATCACTTAATTAGTGTTCAGATGACTGGTGATCCTCTGGTCTAAAGCTTTGTAATTATTACTCTAGAATAAATTCTAATGTTTATGTGCTTCATTTTTAATCTTTCAAGAGGTTTCCCTCCAGCCCACCCCGGCTGTCACTTACCGCACCACTGGGGGCATTCTCGACTTCTACGTGTTCTTGGGAAACACGCCAGAGCAAGTGGTTCAAGAGTATCAAGAGGTAAACTTATAATGTTATGGTTATGACTGAGGAAATTGTAAATTAGAGCAAAGAAATGTAAATTTAATATGCAAGTGTGACTCACAAACATATGCTATTATAAATGTGCTATTACAAATTGATCCGAACCTCAATGATTTATTAAAGGGCCTAGCATTCTAATATTAAGGAAATAGTGTGTTGGAAAGTGGGGTATGTTTTGTGCCCCCAAACTAATGCGTAGAAAAAGTTTTTGTTAAAAATAGAGTATTTGCTAACTTCCATTTCACATCATTCTTTCAGCTCATTGGACGGCCAGCCCTACCCTCATACTGGGCACTTGGGTTTCATCTCAGTCGTTATGACTATGGAACCCTGGGTAACATGAAAGAAGTCATGGAGAGAAACCGTGCCGCACAGCTGCCTTACGTAAGTAAGGCAGCAAAAAATCCTCCAAAAATAAAAGAATTTTCTTGGGGAATAAGGACAACTCTTTATACTGTCTCCTCCTGAGTTTTTAAAAAAAATATACGACAAAAATATTTTTATATATTCACAATGCTGGACTTTATTGTTGGGCCAACCATTCCTTGAAGGAACTGGTTTTCTTATACTTACTGTATTAATAACATTCTACACAATGCCTTCTTATTTGTATTCTCAAGGCATTTCTTTCCCTAGTTTAAGGGAACAAAAGAATACAGTTTATACATGTAATAAAATATTTTTATGATTTAAGTGGCTAAATTTGAATGTGTCTAGTATATAATGAGTAGCGAGGTCTTACAAGAGATATGCAAAGAGAAACACCCAGTAGTCTCTGGAAGAATCCTCTTCTCTCCCTTACCCCATTCCCTTGGAGGCAGACGCTTAGGTCTTGGAGCAAGAGTCAATTTCATTCTGGGCTCCACTATTTTCATACAAGTAAAATTAGGAAAGAGCAAATGCCAAAGAAGGCTTGAAGTAGAAGAGAAGCAACAATACAAAATGTGGTGTAGTCAAATGCGGGAGAAGTGGGAGAGACAGTCCCTTCTCTCCTTTATCTTGCGGATGACATAGCATTTAGGTAATGGATGTGTTTTGATAGCCTTAGTGATATTTTTTGTAACCCTTGTGGTTTGTTTGTTAGATTGGTTTTCAATGCCGGAGCGCCAGGCAACAAGGTAGGGTGATGCAGCTCATCGGATTCCAGGGGTGGGCTCATAAATTGTGGACGTTGTGTATTCTTTCAGGACGTTCAGCATGCTGATATCGATTATATGCATGAGAGGAAGGACTTCACTTATGATCCAGTAAATTTTAAGGGCTTCCCTGAGTTTGTTAAAGAGTTACACAATAACGGACAAAAATTGGTCATCATTGTGGTATGTGCTGTCCTCTTATTCCCCCACATCAGGTCCTTGCTCTTCCTTGTCATTACGCCTCCTCCCCCTCCCTCATCCCTCAATCCCCAGTTCCCTTTCAGTGCTTCTAGCTCAAAGCTAGGTCCCTCATTTTATTTTTCCCCTTCTTAGGATCCAGCCATCTCCAACAACTCTTCCCCAAGTAATCCCTATGGCCCATATGACAGGGGTTCAGATATGAAGATATGGGTGAATGCTTCAGATGGAGTGACTCCACTCATTGGGGAGGTATCTTAATGGGGAGGTGGGGGCTGGTGGAGGGGCTGTGGCAGTGTGTGTGTGTGTGTGTGTGTGTGTGTGTGTGTCTGTAATTGTTTTGTTTTACATTTTCAGTTGCTTATATATGCTGGGGATCAACTTGCCCTTGTCCTTTCATCCTCAAATACCTACTAGTCATCCCAGTTCTTACATTCCCTTCACAGAAAAGTCCCTTTAAACAATAGACTTAGATACTGAATGTCCACCTCCTCACCTCACCCCCCATTCACTTTTTTTTTTTAATTTATTCATTTTATTTATTTATGTTTGGCTGCGTTGGGTCTTCGTTGCTATGTGCGGGCTTTCTCTAGTTGCGGCGAGCAGGGGCTACTCTTTGTTGCGGTGCGTGGGCTTCTTGTTGCGGTGGCTTCTCTTGTCGCAGAGCATGGGCTCTAGGCACACGGGCTTCAGTAGTTGTGGCACGCAGGCTCAGTAGTTGTGGTGCACAGGCTTAGTTGCTCCGCGGCATGTGGGATCTTCCCAGACCAGGGCTCGAACCCATGTCCCCTGCATTGGCAGGAGGATTCTTAACCACTGCACCACAAGGGAAGTACCCCCCATTCACTCTTCAGCTGACTGCAGTCTACTTTCCTCCCCCGTCACTCCACTGATGCTGCTTTGGCACCAGTTACCTCCTAACTGGCAAATCCAATGAAATTATTTCATTCCTCTTCTTACTCAGTTTTTCTGTTATTTGGCAAGTTTGACTAGTTCTTTCTCAAACTTATTTGTCCTTGTTTTCCATGAAGGTGTTATCTGCTGGTTCACTTCTAACACCTCTGCTGACCCGAGTGCCTAGTGTCTGAGAAGAAGTGGATAGGAAGAGAATAGAGAAGAGTAATTGATGGTTAGAACCCATAACTTGTCATGGGTCAGTTGAAATTATACAGTAGTCTCCCTCATTTACCATTCCTAGGATTAGGAGTAGAGAAGGTGTGAGGAAAGGGTGAGGCATAGTTGAAGATTAGCAAAGACTTAACCATTTTTTTGAAATAAGTTTTTTCTCAAGTGACTATTTGACTCCTCCTATTTAGTCTAAATATTTAAAGCACTTTACATTCCTAATTGAAAAGGACCTGTGCCTGGGCACCTCTGTTGCCATGATTGTATTAGGAATTTCTTTGTACTCTGTTTTACTCTGCATTCATTTAACTTCCTTTGATCAATGTTTTTCTTTTCCTCCTGCAGGTCTGGCCTGGAAAAACTGTGTTTCCTGATTACACCAACCCCAAGTGTACTGCTTGGTGGGCAAATGAATGTGAGCTTTTCCACAATCAAGTAGAATTTGATGGAATCTGGATTGTGAGTTCTTAACATTTTGATTACTAGGTGGCTAACATTCAGACTGTGTATCTCTATATCATCGAGTCATGGAGCACAGGGGGAAGAGGAGGAGAGGAAAGCAAGTATGGCAATAATTCTAGGTATTCTCTCTCTTACTATTCAAATAATCTTACCAAAACATGTAGCTTAGACTTCAAAATCAGATTGTTAGAAGTGGAAGAAAGTAAACCGAGATATTTTTTTTTTCCGAGTCTAGCTCTCCTTTTACAAATGAATGAGCTGAAGTAAAAATAGGTCATGCACTCCTTACATTGTCACAAAGTACACAAATTGTTCAATTGTCCCTTCAGGGCTCTTTCACTTGGATGTGTTGGATAAACTGATCAAAGCCAAAGTACTCAAGTGAGCGACAGAACTGTGGCTGCAGAAAGGACAAATGTCTCACATGATGTCAAATGAAAACAAATGCAAAGCAGCAGGTGTCTGGCACAATTTACAGAGCTCTAGAGTTGAACTTTTTTTCTATTTATAAGAGAAAGGTAGAAAATGCAAATACAAAGAGCTAAACAGATGAGGAGAGCTAAAGTGATATCAACCAAAGACATCTACCATCAATATTTCAGCATGCATGTTTCCAGAGCCCTCACTTGCACAGCTGTGGGTACATGCTTGTTCTCTCACTCTCTCTGCATATGTTTGTATTATATATGTATATGCATTTATATGTGTGTGTATTCATAGCTATATTTGAATATTTAGAGAATGTATGAGTTGATATACATGGGACCATATAAATTGAAATATTGTTCACCTAATATTTTTGGAAATTTTTCATTTTCAATGATTATATACATATATCATTTTGAAGGGATTTTAAGAACCTTCTCCACAAAGCCTTCAATGGGTAGAGAAGGCAGGACAGGAACATCTATTTCTCTCCTTAACATAAGAACCTCGTTAAAAAAAGAAATATCTAGAATCATTTCTCTGAGTCCTAAACAAAAAGAAAGACACCATCAGTACAACATACCAGGATATGTAACTTTTTCTTAATAGTCTTTGTTCTTTGTCTTCTAGGATATGAATGAAGTCTCCAACTTCGTGGATGGTTCAGTTTCAGGATGTTCCACAAACAATCTAAATTATCCCCCATTCACTCCCAGTAAGTGCTGACTAGTTTGATTAAAATGGCAATGAATATCTGGTATTTTAAATTCATAAGGATATATATGAATAACCTGGCAAGAGATTTTTTACATAAATTGCATAGGAGAAGGAAAATGTGGGTACTATATAAAGAAAACTAGGAAAGAAAATCAAAACACTCTATGCTTTCCTAAATGAGGCATAAATTCAAAAGGGGCAGTCAATCTAGTCCTTCTACCTACATCTGAGCTGTTTCTGTTCCAGAGAAGATATGGTGCAGAAGCCAGAGGTTAGTGGTTAGTTCATTTTCCTCTCAAGTGTGTACCCAAATAGGTTAGGGCTAACCAGAGAGAGACTAGGTAACCAGGTTAGGTCTTCATATGAAGGTCTAGTCTGGTAATGTCAAGAAGAACAGATGTCAGTGAAGAACAGATTTGGACCATAAAATGAAAGGAAGCCAGAACCCATTGGTGGGGTGGGAGGGAAGAGGGGGGCGGGTCAACATCAGAGTCAGTGAGTATGATGCTAGTGAGTTCTGACTGAACTTTGAACAACAGTGTATCCCAGGGTGTGGCCCTGGAATCACAGCATTTATTGTAGTTTGAAGAAATCTAGAGGCTCACAGATAAATTGTATCTTGATTAAGAAAGGAATGAGCTGCTAGAATTATAGCATCTTATGAAAACTTCCAGTCTGATGGAAAAATAGGAAATTAGGGCAGTTGGGTCAGGATCAAATGCTGAGAGACTCAGATGGGAGGCTTCATTCTTTTGG
The DNA here is from genome assembly GCF_003031525.2 of Neophocaena asiaeorientalis asiaeorientalis. Taxonomy (NCBI): domain Eukaryota; kingdom Metazoa; phylum Chordata; class Mammalia; order Artiodactyla; family Phocoenidae; genus Neophocaena; species Neophocaena asiaeorientalis. The sequence goes on along the minus strand of NW_020174578.1, from coordinate 2,296,360 downwards.
TGATAGAAACTATTTAAGTTTTAGAGGGAAACATAACAGTCAAATGGTTTTAGAAATATTGATCTGGCATTAATGTGTGCTTCTAATGTGAATTAGAAGATCAGTAGATCAGAGTTAAATAAGCCATTAAGAAAACAATTGCAATGATTAAGAAAACGGTAATTTGGATCTGAACCATAGTGGTGCAAGGGGAGCAGAAAAGATTGGATGAATGAAAGAGAGATTGGTCAGTCATCCCTTATGACAGCTTAGAGAAAGGGTGAGAAATTAATTTACGCTTTCATCTAATATTTTTATTCTTGGACCACTTAATTTAGCTCAGTTTGAAGACTTCAGATCTAACTTCAAGTCTAACTAGATCCACTTACTTCCAAATACTTGCCTCTGGTCACCTGTACACCCAGGTGGGAGAATGTGTATGGGTCAGCACAATTTTTTTGTATATCAGAGAAACTACTGAAAGTATATATCCTTCTGATAGTGAGGAAGCTGTATGATCATTTCCAGGATGGCCACAAAAAATGCCTGCCTAGGGAGCCACAATTTCAGGTGATAGTCGAGAAACAGGGAATATGCATCTCAGGCTCTCATTGACTGATCTCTCTTTTGTCGTAGGAATCCTGGATGGGTACCTGTTCTGCAAGAGTCTCTGCATGGATGCAGTACAGCACTGGGGCAAGCAATATGATGTCCACAATCTGTATGGCTACTCCATGGCAATTGCCACAGCAGAGTAAGGCCATTATTGCTATGGACTTAATATATGATCAGATTTACTTAATACATGATCAAATTCTTAGTCTCACTAGATGCCGGTTGCCAGTGTGTTATTTTTAAGAACTCAGCAAGGGAGATTGGTTCAAGATGGCGGAGTAGAAGGACGTGTGCTCACTTCCTCTTGCAAGGGCATCAGAATCACAACTAACTGCTGAACAATCATTGACAGGAAGACACTGGAACTCACCAAAAAAGACACCCCACATCCAAAGACAAAGAAGAAGCCTCAATGAGACAGTAGGAGGGACGCAATCATAATAAAATCAAATCCCATAACCACTGGGTGGGTGACTCACAAACTGGAGAGCATTTATACCACAGAAGTACACCCACTGGAGTGAAGGTTCTGAGCCCCACGTCAAGCTTCCGAAGCTGGGGGTCTGGCAATGGGAGGACGAATTCCCAGCGAATCAGACTTTGCAGGCTAGTGGGATTTGATTGCAGGACTTTGACAGGACTGGGGGGAACAGAGACTCCAGTCTCGCAGGGCACACGCAAAGTAGTGTGCGTATCAGGACCCAGGGGGAAGGAGCTGTGACCCCATAGGAGACTGAACCAGACATACCTGCTAGTGTTGGAGGGTTTCCTGCAGAGGCGGGTGGCAGCTGTGGCTCACCACAGGGACTAGGACACTGGCAGCAGAAGTTCTGGGAAGTACTCATTGGCTTGAGCCCTCCTGGAGTCCGCCATTAGCCCCACCAAAAAGCCTGTAGTCTCCAGTGCAGGGTCACCTCAGGTCAAACAACCAACAAGGAGGGAACTCAGCCCCACCCATCAGCAGACAAGCAGGTTAAAGTTTTACTGAGCTCTGTCCACCAGAGCAAAACCCAGCTCGGCCTACCACTAGTCCCTCCCATCAGGAAGCTTGCACAAGCCTCTTAAGATAGCCTCATCCACCAGAGGGCATACAGCAGAAGCAAGAAGAACTACAATCCTGCAGCCTGTGGAACGAAAACCACATTCACAGAAAGATAGACAAAATGAAAAGGCAGAGGACCATGTACCAGATGAAGGAACAAGATAAAAACCCAGAAAAACAACTAAATGAAGTGGAGATAGGGAACCTTCCAGAAAAAGAATTCAGAATAATGATAATGAAGATGATCCAGGACCTTGGAAAAAGAATGGAGGCAAAGATCGAGAAGATGCAAGAAATGTTTAAAAAAGACCTAGAAGAATTAAAGAACAAATAAACAGAGATGAACAATACAATAACTGAAATGAAGAATACACTAGAAGGAATGAATAGCAGAATAACTGAGGCAGAAGAACGGATAAGTGACCTGGAAGGCAGAATGGTGGAAATCACTGCTGCAGAACAGATTAAAGAAAAAAGAATGAAAAGAAATGAAGACAGCCTAAGAGACCTCTGGGACAACATTAAACACACCAACATTCACGTTATAGGGGTCCCAGAAGGAGAAGAGTGAGAGAAAGGACCCAAGAAAATGTTTTGAAGAGATCATAGTCGAAAACTTCCCTAACATGGGAAAGGAAATAGCCACCCAAGTCCAGGAAGTGCAGAGAGTCCCAGGTAGGATAAACCCAAGGAGAAACACACTGAGACACATAGTAATCAAACTGACAAAAATTAAAGACAGAGAAAAATTATTGAAAGCAACAGGGGAAAAACAACATACAAGGGAACTCCCATTAAGGTTAACAGCTGATTTCTCAGCAGAAACTCTACAAGGCAGAAGGGAGTGGCACCATATATTTAAAGTGATGAAAGAGAAGAAACTACAACCAGGATTACTCTACCTGGCAAGGATCTCATTCAGATTCGATGGAGAAATCAAAAGCTTTACAGATGAGCAAAAGCTAAGATAATTCAGCACCACCAAACCAGGTCTACAACAAATGCAAAAGGAACTTCTCTAAGTGGGAAACAGAAGAGAAGGAAAAGACCTACAAAAACAAACTCAAAACAATTAAGAAAATGGTAATAGGAAAATACATATCGATAATTACCTTAAATGTAAGTGGATTAAGTGCTCCAACCAAAAGACACAGGCTCCCTGAATGGATACAAAAACAAGACCCATATATATGCTGTCTACAAGAGACCCACTTCAGACCTAGGGACACATACAGACTGAAAGTGAAGGGATAGAAAAAGATATTCCGTGCAAATGGAAATCAAAAGAAAACTGGAGTAGTAATACTCATATCAGATAAAATAGACTTTAAAATAAGAATGTTACAAGAGACAAGGAAGGACACTACATAATGATCAAGGGATCAGTCCAAGAAGAAGATATAACAATTGTAAAAATATATACACCCAACATAGGAGCACCTCAATACAAAAGGCAAATGCTAACAGCTATAAAAGAGGAAATTGACAGTAACACAATAATAGTGGGGGACTTTGACACCTCACTTATAACAATGGACAGATCATCCAGATAGAAAATTAATAAGGAAACACAAGCTTTAAATGATACAACAGACCAGATAGGTTTAATTGATATTTATAGGACAGTCCATCCCAAAACAGCAGATTACCCTTTCTTCTCAAGTGCACATGGAACATTCTCCAGGACAGATCATGTCTGGGGTCATAAATCAAGCCTCAGTAAATTTAAGAAAAATTGAAATCATATCAAGCATCTTTTCTGACCACAACGCTATAAGATTAGAATTAAATTACAGGGGAAAAATGTAAAAAACACAAACACAGGGAGGCTAAACAATACGTTGCTAAATAACCAAGAGATCACTGAAGAAGTCAAAGAGGAAACCAAAAAATGCCTAGAGACAAATGACAATTAAAACACGGTTGCAGCAAAAGCAGTTCTAAGAGGGAAGTTTATAACAATACAGTCCTACCTCAAGAAACAAGAAAAATCTCAAATAAACAATCTAACCTTACATCTAAAGGAACTAGAGAAAGAAGAGCAAACAAAACCCAAAGTTAGTAGAAGGAAAGAAATCATGCCTATCAGAGCAGAAACAAATGAAATAGAAACAAAGAAAACAATAGCAAAGATCAATAAAACTAAAAGCTGGTTCTTTGAGAAGATAAACAAAATTGATAAACCATTAGCCAGACTCAACAAGAAAAAGAGGGAGAGGACTCAAATCAATAAAATTAGAAATGAAAAAGGAGAAGTTACAGCAGACACTGCAGAAATACAAAGCATCCTAAGAGACTACTACAAGCAACTCTATGTCAATAAAATGGACAACCTGGAAGAAATGGACAAATTCTTAGAAAGGTATAACCTTCCAAGACTGAACCAGGAAGAAATAGAAAATATGAACAGACAAATCACAAGTAATGAAATTGAAACTGTGATTAAAAATTTTCCAACAAACAAAAGTCCAGGACCAGATGGCTTCACAGGTGAATTCTATCAAACATTTAGAGAAGAGCTAACACCCATCCTTCTCAAATTCTTGCAAAAAATTGCAGAGGAATGAACACTCCCAAACTCATTCTATGAGGCCACCATAATCCTGATACCAAAACCAGACAAAGATACTACAAAAAAAAGAAAATTACAGACCAATATCACTGATGAATATAGATGCAAAAATCCTCAACAAAATACTAGCAAACAGAATCCAACAACACATTAAAAAGATCATACACCATGATCAAGTAGGATTTATCCCAGGAAAGCAAGGATTCTTCCATATATGCAAATCAATCAATGTGATACACCATATTAACAAATTGAAGGATGAAAACCATATGATCATCTCAATAGATGCAGAAAAAGCTTTTGACAAAATTCAGCACCCATTTATGATAAAAGCTCTCCAGAAAATGGGCCTAGAGGGAACCTACTTCAACATAATAAAGGCCATATATGACAAACCCACAACCAACATCATTCTCAGTGGTGAAAAACTGAAACCATTTTCTCTAAGATTATGAACAAGACAAGGTTGCCCACTCTCACCACTATTATTCAACAGTTTTGTAAGTTTTAGCCACAGCAATCAGAGAAGAAAAAGAAATAAAAGGAATACAAATTGGAAAAGAAGAAGTAAAATTGTCATTGTTTGCAGATGACAAGATACTATACATACAGTATCCTAAAGATGCTTCCAGAAAACTACTAGAGCTAATCAATGAATTTGATAAAGTAGCAGGATACAAAATTAATGCACAGAAATCTCTTGCATTCCTATACACTAACAACAAAAAATCTGAAAGAGAAATTAAGGAAATGTTTACCATTTACCATTGCAACAAAAAGAATAAAATATCTAGGAATAAACCTACCTATGGAGACAAAAGACCTGTATGCAGAAAACTATAAGACACTGATGAAAGAAATTAAAGACAATACAAACAGATGGAAAGATATACCATGTATTTGGATTGGAAGACTCAACATTGTGAAAATGACTATACTATCCAAAGCAATCTGCAGATTCAGTGCAATCCCTATCAAACTACCAATGGCATTCTTCACAAAACTAGAACAAAAAATTGCATAATTTGTATGGAAACACAAAAGACCTTGAGTAGTCAATGCAGTATTGAGAAAGAAAAACAGAGCTGGAGGAATTAGGCTCCCTGCCTTCAGACTATACCACAAAGCTACAGTGATGAAGACAGTATGGTACTGGCACAAAAACAGAAATAGAGATCAATGGAACAGGATAGAAAGCCCAGAGATAAACCCACACACCTATGGTCAACTAATTTATGACAAAGGAGGCAAGGATATACAATGGAGAAAAGACAGCCTCTTCTATAAGTGGTGCTGGGAAAACTGGACAGGTACATGTGAAAGAATGAAATTAGAACACTCCCTAACACCATACACAAAAATAAACTCACAATGGATTAAAGACCTAAATGTAAGACAAGACACTGTAAAAATCTTAGAGGAAAACATAGGAAGAACACTCTTTGACATAAATCACTGCAAATTATTTTTCACCCATCTCCCAGAGTAATGGAAATAAAAACAAAAATAAACAAATAGGACCTAATGAAACGCAAAAGCTTTTGCACATCAAAGGAAACTATAAACAAGATGATAAGACAGCCCTCAGAATGGGAGAAAATATTTGCAAACGAATCAACGGACAAAGGATTAATCTCCAAAATACATAAACAGCTCATGCAGCTCAATATTAAAAAAAGAAACAACCCAATCCAAAATGGGCAGAAGACCTAAATAGACATTTCTCTAAAGAAGACATACAGATGGCCAAGAGGCACATGAAAAGCTGCTCAACATCTCTAATTATTAGAGAAATGCAAATCAAAACTACAATGAGGTATCACCTCACACCATTTAGAATGGGCATCATCAGAAAATTTACAAACAACAAATGCTGGAGAGGGTGTGGAGAAAAGGGAACCCTCTTGCACTGTTGGTGGGAATGTAAATTGATACAGCCACTATGGAGAACAGTATGGAGGTTCCTTAAAAAACTAAAAATAGAATTACCATATGACCCAGCAATCCCACTAGTGAGCCTTTACCCAGAGAAAACCATAATTCAGAAAGACACATGCACCCCAATGTTCTTTGCAGCACTATTTATTATAGCCAGGTCATGGAAGCAACCTAAATGCCCATCAACAGACGAATGGATAGAGAAGATGTGGTGCATATATACAATGGAATATTACTCAGCCATAAAAAAGAATGAAATTGGGTCATTTGTTGAGACGTGGATGGACCTAGAGACTATCATACAGAGTGAAGTAAGTCAGAAAGAGAAAAACAAATATCGTATATTAACGCATATATGTTGAATCTAGAAAAATGGTACAGATGAAGACACATATAGAGAACAAACGTATGGACACCAGGGGGGGAAGGCAGGGTGGTGGTGGTGGGATGAATTGGGAAGTTGGGATGGACATGTATACACTGATGTGTATAAAATAGATAACTAATAAGAACTTGCTATATTAAAAAAAAATAAACCAGCAATACAGAAAAAAGAATGTAAAAACAAAATTTGGCAAGATAAGTATGGTTGTTATTATTGAATGAATGAAGAAAATCCTGATCACATTGGGAGGAAGGAATCCAATAAGTATTTGTGTACTGTGTATAATGAAAGAAAGAATGAATAAATGAATGAATGAAAGGTTGGAAGAAAGGGAAGTAATTTGACCAAGGTGAAACAGCTAATAAAATGTAAGAGCAAAATTTGGATTCATTTCTGCATGAGTCCAAGGCCCATGTATTTTCCTCTCTGCCATACTGTTATAGACTGGTGTATGGAGGGTTAAGTAACTTATAGACTTCATGTGCTTTGGGGTTTTAGGTACTGGCTCAGTATCCTTCTACTGAACTTTGAAATTATGGAGTTAATAATGTACATAAAATGTCTAAAACAAAACAAAATATAAACATACTCAATGGTACAGTCTGCTCCCAACAGCAACTCTAACTCTACAGGAGAGAGCTAGAAGGGAAGAGTGCGGTATTAACTTGAGATCCTCGATATTATCACTCTGTCCTCTGGGCTAAGGCACGCTAAGGTCACACATTGACTCCCTAAGTCTCTCTCCCTCTCTAGAGCTGTCAAGACTGTGTTCCCTAACAAGAGAAGCTTCATTTTAACCCGTTCTACCTTTGCGGGGTCTGGCAAGTTTGCAGCCCACTGGTTAGGAGACAACGCAGCCACCTGGAATGACCTTCGATGGTCCATCCCTGGCATGCTCGAGTTCAGCCTTTTTGGTATCCCAATGGTGAGTCCACATCCCAGTCCCCAGAATGCCTCATGCTAGAAGTTTTTCAAATGATAAAGCTCCCCTCTACTGCCCTCCATGGCCCAGGGATTTAAAGTCTGGAGGGTTATGTGCTTCATCCACATCAGTATGACACTGATACCACGACATTCTTTCCTGTACTGCCTTATAAGGATAGAAGGTGCAAGCTTGAAGTGGTAGTGTTGGAATTTTTTTTTTTAAGTACAACATACACACAAAAAAGTGCACATGTCCTTAAGGTTACAGTTGGCATCTTTTAGTTAAATTTAGCATATCTGTTTATTGAGCTCTTACTTTGAGCAAGGCATTGAGCTAGGTATGCAGGGTGAGGGTGGAGAGAAACATAAATATAGTAACAGAAACACCTTCCTTCCGCACACCCCCAAAGTCTCTCAGTCTCTCTCTCTCTCTCTCTCTCCACACACACACACACACACACACACACACACACACATAATTATGACAAGCTAGGGTAAAAGTGCAAACAGGAACATATCATTTAAATGTTAAAAGAAATCCTGAGAAAAGTACTTAACAACTGTAACAAGATTACAAGGAAAAATGGGAGTCCTGGGAGGGAGTAAATAGTAACTTCATGCAAAAGATGGCACTTGAGTTTAACCTTGAAAGTGGGTATGTTTTATCAGACTGATGGGGGGGAGGTCATTTTAAGACTGAGAAATTTTAAGACTGAGACCAGCAAGGGGCAGAATTTGAGTGTCCCTAAGGATTGGAGTGTAGGACTGAAATGAGAAATGATGCTGGAAAGGTAGGTTGGAACCAGGTTTTGAGGTGTTAGTAGGGCAGGCAGCAGGAGACCCTGGGGATTTTTGAATAGATGAATGACCTGATCAGAATTAGGCTTTGGAAAATTAATTCTCCTAGTGCTGTGGTCAAAGTAATAATATCAACGGTATTTCTAGTTGCTATTCACCAAAAAACTATTGCGCATCAAGTGTTTTACTTCCATTATCTCATTTACTAAAACCCTAGAGTGCCCACTTTAACAAAATGAGGAAACTGAGGCACAGAAGTGTTAAGTAATTCATTTGCATTCACCTGGCAGTACAGAGTGGACATAGGATTTAGCCCAGTTCCATCACACAGAAGTAGCCTTCTCAGGAAGAGGTTAGTACAGCCAAGTACAGCTGGTAGGTCCCTGGTAGAAAGCAAAGCCCAGGAGCAGGGGGTGGTAATGGAAGTGAGGTACACATGCCGTCGCTGTCTGTGTGTCCTTCCAGGTGGGTTCTGACATATGTGGCTTTACATTGGATGCTTCCGAAGAGCTCTGCAGGAGGTGGATGCAGCTGGGAGCGTTCTATCCATTTTCCAGGAATCACAATGGCCAAGGCTACAAGGTAAGTCTCCCAGGAGATATGATCAAAATAGACTTGGTATACATGAGGACTGGATCTACCTGCATCCTGTCCGGGAAATCCGTTGAGCCAGCTTCCTGCCTGGTGCTTCACGTAGGCTAACGGGGACCACCGTTTGCAATTAACCAGGACTCACGATGCACCGTTAAAATGCCCTCTGCCGACACAACCCCTGCTACCTCTACCGCGGCAGTCAAGGAAATGGCGAGTGTGTGAAGGTTTTTAATCAAACCTTTATACACTTTATTTGCATTGCTCATTTTGTAGTGAAAATCAAATGAGGAAATACTTCAAAGTTATTTAAATGGCAGTCTACTGAGAGCACCCATAGAATGAATGAGGGGGGATGCAGTGCAGGGTGAAGAATGGCCACTTAACTTGGTGGAATGATCTCCCTTTGCCCAACCCTACTGCTCAGAGGCAAAGTTTGCAAGGTAGGCCCCAGGTCTCACAGGAACAAAACTCTTGGTTGTGATGAATGGGGTCTGATATCTCCAGAGGCTTTTCTTATTTGTAACCAGGTGTCAATTGCAACCTCTCGTTTCTTCCCAGGCCCAGGATCCTGCCTCCTTTGGAGCTGACTCTCTGCTGTTGAATTCCTCCAGGCACTACCTTACCATCCGCTATGCTCTATTGCCCTATCTCTACACCCTCTTCTACCATGCTCACAGCCAGGGGGACACGGTGGCCAGGCCCCTTCTGCATGAGTAAGTTCACCTAGCCCAAAGGAATTTTGTTAATGTAACTGGGTGACATTGACTGTATCATCAAATATAAGAGTGAAGGGACTTCCCTGGTGGTCCAGCGGGTAAGACTCTGCACTCCCAATGAAGGGGGCCTGGGTTCAATCCCTGGTCGGGAAACTAGATCCTGCATGCAAGTCAAAACCAAGAATTCTCACTCAACTAAGAGTCTACATGCTGCAATGAAGATCCCGTGAGCTGCAACTAAGACCGGCAGCATCCTAAATGAATAAACAAATATTAAAAAAAAAATGAGTGGGGCTTCCCTGGTGGTGCAGTGGTTGAGAGTCCGCCTGCCGATGCAGAGGACATGGGTTCGTGCCCCAGTCCGGGAAGATCATACATGCCGCGGAATAGCTGGGCCTGTGAGCTATGGCTGCTAGTCCTGCGTGTCCGGAGCCTGTGCTCCGCAACGGGAGAGGCCGCAACAGTGAGAGGCCCGCGTACTGCAAAGAAAATGAGTGAAATTTAAAAATCCAAACAGTTACTCAGATATATTTTTTTAACTTGAATAATGAGTTGGTATTTGCAAGGCCATTGCTGCCTATGTACTATTTTAGGTATATTTAAGTATTATAGCCTGTTCCCTTTTGGGGAGACAACTAGACTAAAAGTTGTGGAATTTGGGGTCTTTGTTCCACCAACTAACTCTATACCTTAGACAAATCGTTTAAGTTCTTTCATCCTTAGTTTCTTTAACCTTAATTTAAAGGATTTGATAGCTTGAACCTGATGGTCGCTTTTGTAATGCACCATGTTCCAGCTCTAGGTCATTTACATACTAATAAGAATAGTATGGAGGATTTTCCTGAATTCAGAATTTTTATTGTCAGCCAATGAGTATCTCTAATTTGACTCTAAAAAAAGAACACTTAAGAGACTTTCCTTAAAGCTGGCCACTTAGTATGAACTGATGCCGCTATAATATTAGCCGGCAAATAGTTCTGGGGTTTCCAGGCAATCCTGTTTCGGGGCTGGAATCTCAGGGAAGCTACTGTGAGGCACCGGGGAAATTTAAGCTTGGAGATTTGTAGTAGGAGAGTGTGTGTCCTCGCTTCCTAGCTAATGCTGTGGGACCCTCTGGTGGCTGCAGAGTGAGTAGCTCTGCAGTGGGGTTTGCTTTCTTATGACCGGCCCTGGCAGAATAAGGAGCCAGAAGCCTTGTTTAGAAACCCGAGGATTGAAGATGGTGCTGGGAAGTGTACGGAACTGGCTTGAGACGGAGGCTGTGATTTAGGCAAGGACCCTGCCCCAGTCGCTCATGCCTTTGGTAGCATTTCTCAGGGCTTGAACAGTGGGAACAGTAATGCTCTGTGTACATGATGCAAAAAAAAAAAAAAAAAGCATGAAAATAGAGATATTAGGTTTAACTATGTTTGATGCTATGTAGATAAAAGCCTCAACCAGTTTTATTGGTTGGCTTTTAAGTGAATTCATTCTAACAGTTTTGAGCACAGATATTCTGAAAGTCAAAGTGCTTGGATATTGGAGGATATACTTGCTGGTCATCAATGGGGGCATCTTTGAGGTCTATGTTGGTCATATCATAGAAAAAGAAAAAAGTAACCCAGGTCTCGCTCATTAAAAATTAACAAAATAATTTTATAGTCTACGAAAAAGAGACTTTTTCTTGTCAAAATCAAAATACAGTTAATTCCCTTCTGTGTCTGACATTTTAGGCCCTCAGGCATATATTATTATAATATATATTATATATTCATTATTGTGGGTAAGTTCTTGCTATCTCCCAGAATTCTCTATTAGAGGTAGGTATCCTAAAAGAGAAAAGAGTAAAGTTTTTGTCTGCTTTTTTTGGGTGATCAGATCTAGTTCCTTTTGGATAGTCAGCTGAAGTTTTAAAATGTCTTGCTTGTTTTACTTATTTTTTTAAGGGAGATATGACAAATAGAATTATAGCCTGGAACCTGCCTAGCATAGAGATACTGAAATAGGAACTTCCGTCCAAATTGGGGAAAGAATAGGAGGGTGCAGGGGCTAGGGAAAGTGGATCTGCCTGCAGGAGTGGGGAGACAGGGATTGAATAGGTGTCACGGAATAATTTTGGGAATTTGCCCCAGGCAGGGAGCCTGCAAGTTTTAGACAGGCTTGGGGGAGAGCTGCCAGAAAGCACCGGCCCAAATGTCATTGAACATTTCTCTCTCTAGGTTCTACGAGGACAGCAACACTTGGGATGTGCAGCAACAGTTTTTATGGGGGCCAGGCCTCCTCATCACTCCGGTTCTGGCTGAGGCAAGTGTTCCCGCCGAGACACACTGGTAGTCCCTGGTCTTGCTCCTGGTAACTCCAGACTCCTCTCTTCTTGGAACCATTTGTCCTCTTTCTATTCCAAACCCATTTCCAACATCTGTGGCTGGGGCAGCCTTGAAGACGGTGTGTTGGAGTTTGGGGAAGATGGGTATTTGATGGGTACACATTTTTGTCGCTAGAAGTCTTTTGTCCTTGACCAAGTTTCCAATCAGTATAGAAGCATCTACGGGTGACTCTGGGTTTAAGAATTGTCCTATGTGTTGTCAGATTCTCATAGCAGATCATGACTTGTTCCAGGATGCAGAGGCGGGAGGGAGCAGTGACCCAGCACTCACTCTAAGGTCAGGGTGATCTGGGTGTGTTTGTTGTCTCTGCCACTTGGTACCAGTCCCATCTGGGGGAAATTATGTGCTGCTTCCTCAGCTGTAAGATGAGATAATAATAGTATGTATCACTGGAGAGTATTGGGAAGATTAAATGAGGTACGCAGTGTAAAGCTGGAATTTTTTTTTAATTATTCAAAATCCCACCCTCCAGCCCTGCCCTCTCAAGCCCAGCTTCACAGCACTGATGGCTCACGGCACTTCACGTCCTTTCCTCCAAGCAGAACTTGCCTCTCAACCAGTGAAGGGAGTCCCAGATTTTCCTGGTTCTTGTTTCATCACTTCTATGCACCGTCGTGTCCTTCTTCCTGTTTTCCACCTGGCTGCAGTTGACTCTGCTAACTGGTCTGGTTTGTGTCTAGAGAGGCTGTATTAGTTTCCTGTCGCTGCTGTAACAAACTACCACAAATGCAGTGGCTCATAACAACAAAAATCTATTATCTTACATTTCTGGAGGTCGGGAGCCCAACATGGGGCTCACTGGGCTAAAATCACCATGTTGATGGGGCCGGTTGCTTCCAGAGGCACTAAGGGAGAAATCCATTTCCGTGCCTCTTCCACCTTCTAGAGGCTGCCCGCATTCCTTGTTCTGTCTCCCTGCCTCGCTGTCATCACATCTGCTTCTGTGCCTCTAAAGCTGGAATTTTTACCACAACACCTATTTCAATACTATGATTATTATTCCTAATATGGTTCCATCTGGGATTTTTCTTTGAGTGGCAAGGTTATTGCCTCTGTTAGAAGAAAAGCACAAGTTGGTAGAGAAAAGAAAGGCCATTTATGCATTCTCAGTATGTGATTAAGAAGTTTTATCCCCTTCAGAGGCTGGGCCATAAAGGACAGTAGTTTGTTTTAATTTCAGGGTGCAGAGAAAGTGACAGCATATGTGCCTGATGCCGTCTGGTATGACTATGAGACTGTAAGTAGCTTTGACTTTTCTTAAACTCTTCAAGCTGCATAGACAAGATACGTCTGGGTAGACAGAAACATCTATCCATGCACTGAGGAATGTTTCTGTCGTGTTTGCAGTGATTTCATAGCAGAGTCAATAAAGGGAGACGAAGTCACTCGACATCAGTCATGATGAAATCTGAAAAAGATACTTTCATACACTTTATTCAGCAGCAAGATAAAGATGGAAATAGAATGTCTCATGGGCAAATATTGGGGCCGATGGACAATTTGAGCCTGGTTATAAGTGAGATTCTTGTTCAGAAAACTATCCGTTTGTATAATGTATGTCAAATAGCCTCAGCGTGATATATGTTCCCCAAGCGCCCAGCTGATCACAAAACCCATTGTTCTTAAGTTCTTTTCCTTTTCTTGCTTGGTGCCTGACTAGATAGCAATTCAACTAGGTGGGAGAAGGAAAGAGCTGGAGATAACTCCGCGTGTGGTTAAGAGGTAGCAGTGATGAGCTCATGCCACTGTGTTTGATTTGTCTGCGTGCGTCAGGGGGGCCGTGTGAAATGGAGGAAGCAAAAAGTGGAGATGGAACTTCCTGGAGACAAAATTGGACTTCACCTTCGAGGAGGCTACATCTTCCCCACACAGCAGCCAGCCACAACCACTGTGGCCAGGTATAGCATGGCTGGGAGTTTCCTTTAAGGGGGAGGCTGACACACCTAGTTGTTTCTGTTCCCATCTGTTGCCCATGTAGAAGATGCTGAAGCATTATGTGGAATGTGGGGAGGAAGGGCGTGTGCGTGTGTGTGTGTGTGTGTGTGTGTGTGTGGTCATCAAACTCTGTTCCCTGGATTTCTTTGGGCCTCTTCTGGGGAAGCTGTGACTTAGAGCTGCATTGTGGTGAACCTTCCTAGTTTTCCTAGGAATACGTCAGTTTTAGCCCTGAAAGTCTCATGTTTTGGGAAACATCTCAATTCCGGGCAAACGGGATCTGTTGATCACTCCACCTGCCTTTATCAGACCATCATTCTACCGTGCTATGTACTCGACTCCTCATTCTCATTTCTAGGGAGTGGGGTCCACTTTCCACTCCCCTATAATCTCAGTTTCCTGTTTCTTTCTTCCCACTGAGCCATTTCTTTCTTGTGATGCAAAACGGGGTTCAAAAATTACTTCCTGTGCACTTCAGATCTCCTTCATGTCACTCATTCTCCTTGATGATTCTTTGATGTTCAAATTATAGACTCCATCGGTACTAAAGAGGCACACATTCACATCTGTGTCTCTAAATGTATTAGCTAATTTGCTTTTAATAGATGTAGTTTTTTGGAGGTTAGAAGTCTTTTTCTTTTGAACCTTCCTTACTGCCATAATTTTTCAAGTTTAAACTTTTGTGATACTGATGGAAAATACTTATATATCCAAATACCACCTGGGTTCCTTTTCTCTAACTATTCAGCTTCATGCTCTTCTGCACACTGATACCAAAATTGTCTTTCCAAAGTGAAGATCTCAATTTGTTGCTTCCCAGGTTAAAGTCTAAATTCTATCATTAGTAGGTTGTTCAAGGCCAATCATAATCTGGTTTCAAGTTAACCTGTGTCTCCTGACACACCTTACCACACACCTATAGAACAGCCATGCCAAAAATCTTGTTATTCTCCAAACATACTCATCTATTTCCCTGCATCTGGGCTTCAGCACTTCTTACCCTTTTCAGCATTCTTTGCCTGATACATTCTTAATCATCTTCCAAATTACACTCTGATTTCATCTGCGAGAAATCTTCCCCAACAATTCCAGCAGAGGGTGTGCTGCCACTTCCAACTCTCTGGTCATTTTTTTTTTTGCGGTACGCGGGCCTCGCACTGTTGTGGCCTCTCCCTTTGTGGAGCACAGGCTCAGCGGCCATGGCTCACGGGCCCAGCTGCTCTGCAGCATGTGGGATCTTCCCGGACCGGGGCACGCACCCGCATCCCCTGCATCGGCAGGCGGACCCTCAACCACTGCGCCACCAGGGAAGCCCTCTCTGGTCATTTTTTAATACATTTTTCCCCTTAATATTGTTAAGTATTTCAGTCATAGTTATTCTATACTTTGTAACTGAAAATTCTATTATCTAAAATCCTTAGTGGAATCTAAATCTATTGTTAGTTGTTTTTGCCAACTTTCTTTCATGTTGGCTTGTTACCTCGTGTATTTAGTAATTTTTTGGTTTTTCAAATGTGGTGATCTCAAGGATCCAAATAGGTCTCATTCCCCCAGAGAGGATTAGCCTGCTCTTTGGTTGCAAGCCAGGACTGCTGTCAACTTGGGTTTCACGTTAGCACCCTTCAGGGACCATGTGTTTAATTTATCTAGGGCCAAGTAGTATTGTAGTGGGTGAGCCCTTAAGAGTATGCAGTGTCCTCAAGAATATCTAGGCCACCTACTGCTCCAAGTGTCACTGTGGACTCCTGTAAGGATTTTAACTTTTGTGCCACTCTTTACTTTCTGTTTGGACTACTTGGTGAATATGTTTAATCTTTCTTACCATATTTAAGGTCATCAGTGTCGTTCTGGTCTATTTGTTTTTGTATCTCTTAGACTTCCTAGCAATGAAAGCTACTCAGTACATGCGTGTTAAGTGAAAGCAGGTGATTTTGTTGACCCTGGAACCTGGCTTGCACAGGGAACAGTGGAAGGCTGACCTATGAAAGAATATAATAGGGAGTGTGAGGGATGCAACAGGAGTAGGAAATCGGGAGGTGGTCTAGAGGAGGGGTGGAATAAGGAGAGATTTAAATGCAGTTGCTCCTTCTTTCTCCCTCTTTCTCTATGTGCATCTATTTCAGCATCTTTTGAGTAGTGTTTTGTGTTTTATATTCTGAGTTATAAAGCAGATAATTAGAATGTTCTTTTTCTCTCTGGAAATGAACTGATAATAAATAATCAAATTAGGAAAATTGCCATTAAATAGATGGACCTTATTGTATTTTCTTGCTTTCTGAGTCAACATGGTTCTTAGGCAGGGAACAAATATATCCCCCTGACTGCAGTCAATACTTCTCCTGCATGTATCAGCTGTAAAATGATTAGGCTGAACCAATTATTGTCTCGGATTTCTTTCTCTTCTAATAGTCTGTATTCAAAATAATAATAGCATCAGCAGGTTTTATTGTAGCTATTGCAGTGATCCTGGTGATTAAATTCTTGCCTCCTTCATAGATGTTTATTGCTAATGTTTGGAGTGGTGCTCTCGCCTGTGACATTACCCATTCTAGAAAGTGATGCCCCTGTTGCTTTTGCCTTTGTGCCTGAAGAAAAGCAGAGCCATCTGCTGCTAGTGACTTGTCCCATTTGAAATCTGATAGACTCCTTCACAGCTCATTTAGCAAAATTCTTTGAGTCCCAAGTCTTTGCCTCTCACATAAATCTTGTTTCTCACAGTCGAAGGAACCCTCTTGGTCTTATCATTGCCCTGGATGACAACAAAGAAGCAAAAGGCGAACTTTTCTGGGATGATGGGGAAACGAAAGGTGAGCACAATGTTGCCGTTTCCAAACCTGCATCTTCGAGTTACTCCTGCTGGTCATTCAGCGGTGGGAGAAATCTCACCAGGCCCAGTAACATCAATCACTTGAGACGAGAATTTTTATTTCGGTTGTGCTGTTCAGGAATAGGGGTAGTTGGACCACAGGGGAAGGAAAACACATCTCTACCTCTTAGAATTCTCCCACTGGCCAGCTGCATATAGAGGCTCTCATTTTATTATCAAAGGGCACCTGAAAGAAATGTTTTCTAGACTGTTTCTGCCATTCAGTGCAGACATCTTCCCTCCAAATACTTGTGAACAAACGTGGATGATGTGTAAAACCTACCTGTGCTAGTCAGGCAGTGAGAAGACACCTTTCTAGTGCACCCGAATCTAGCCATGCTTCTTAATCTGTCTCCAATACATTAAAGATTCTTGTGGCTCAAGCTTAGGAAATAGCTTCGCTTGAGGCATATGCCTTGGAAGCACTTGGAAGGGAACCTTTTCAAGGTTAAGGTAGGAAGGAAAAGTGAAAACAGTGTCTTGGCCTTGGACACTCTCTCTCTAATCTTGTCATTCTCAACATGTAGCTTCAAGGAGTGCCAGGATGAAATCTGTCCTTCTGTAGTGGGCAGGCCAGAGTCTGACTTGTTTTAATCTCACTTTCAGATACTGTGGCCAATAAAGTCTACCTCTTATGTGAATTCTCCGTCACCCAAGTGAGTAGTATATTTTTATGAATCTTAAGTGTGGGCTTTTGTCTGACCGTTAGCTCATATGTGTTTGTGTATGTGTGTAATTTTATTTGTAGCTTCATTTATGACAATAGGTGACCACATTTCAGTTTATGACTTAACACCTAATAATTGAATCATTAATGTTAGTAAAAGGAGGCAATGATATGGATAAATCAAAGCAGTCTTTTTAAATGAAGTTTTAAAAAATTTCTCTCTCTGTATATGTGTTTCTCTCTCTCTCCTTTTTCTGCCCCCCGCAGGGGAAAAATAAGTTTGTACTTGAGCACACATTAGTGGAGACAGCTAAGAGCCATTTGGAGCGGTTTTGAATATCCGGTCTAGGATGAAGTATTGGAGTGATTTGAGAATCTGTGTATTTAAGGCAGATCCTTGTACTTAACTGTTTTGCAGAACCGCTTGGATGTGAAGATTTTGCAATCAACCTACACAGACCCCAATAATTTAGCATTTAAAGAGATTAAAATCCTTGGGACCCAGGAACCTACCAATGTTATAGTGAAACACAACGGTGTCGAAATTCAAGTTTCTCCTAATGTCACTTATGATTCTAACCTCCAGGTAAAACCCCATTTTGCTGAGATAGTTTGTAAAGAATTCTTCATCGCTTATGATGTTCCTTCTTGCCAAGTCCAGACCGGGGCACGAACCCGTGTCCCCTGCATTAGCAGGAGGTCTCTCAACCACTGCGCCACCAGGGAAGCCCTGCATGGGTTTCTGAAGGACCAGAGCACACTCTGAAGACTGGGGTGGGGAGTCAGAGGGTTAGGACAGAAAAAAATAAAGAGTGGGCCAGAGCTGGGATTAACAAAGGAGCTGCTGAGACATGGGAGGAGGTAAACTGGTCCTTTCATCTTTATTCCCTTATCTGTCCCTCAGTCTTCTGTCCTCTCTGACTCGAACAGAAGAAGAGCGAAGTCAGGAGTGTCGGGAACAGGATTGGAGGAAAACCGGGTCTGAAAGCTGCTGATTGATTGATGCTAGAAGGGTTGAGGTGGGAGGTGGGATTCCCATTCATTAAAATTTCGAGGTGCTTTTTTTTTTTTCTTTTACTGTATTGAGCTATATAGATTCTCACTCCAACACATACATTTTTAGGAAATATTTTAAGTCAAAGAATTGGATAAGCTTAGCTAATGGCTACTCACTTGGTTAGGTGATAATAATAAAATAATTTTCCTCACTTTTAATGAGGCCTGAAGTTCCTGGATAGGCTGTAACCAGCTCCTCTGAAATCTTAGTGTTATGAGGAATCCTTTCCCCCAACACCCCCTGCTACAGGTGCTCCAAATGATCTGGGATTGGGAGCTGCTGGGTCAGCGTGGTTTGTGAGGGACCGTCCAAATTTGGAGAAAATAAGTAAATTTAATCTTCTACTATAATGATATATTGGTTGCATTTGACATTTTGTCTTGACAACATACATTGAGGGTGCATACATTATAAAGTTAGAAATAAAGTATTGTATGGCTAGTTGTGTGTACAGAAAAGTGCAAGCCATTTGAAAGATGCACATATAAAAGTAAACTAATTAAATGTTTGATAAATATATTAATAAATATATAACCAAAGGAACTCTTTTATTGTTTGAATTTAGGTGGTGGAGAAACACATGAAACTATTGGGAAGGGGACAGGCAACCCAACCCTCTAGGAAATGTTAGTGTATATTCTGCCCAATTTCATGTTCAAAGCTTAACGGAGTAATTGAGCAAACCTTTGGAGACATCAGGGCTAGAGCTGGACCTTGAAAGGTGGTACATCTGGTAGAGATTTGTTCAGCTACAAGTGACAGGAGACTCAGCAAATTGGTATTTTAAACAAATTGGGATTTTTTCCCTTATGGGACTGGAAGTTTAGGAAGTAGTCAGTTGCTGGCATTGGTTCAGTGGCTCACGGTTGTCAGGGTTGAGGTCTTTTCTTCTCTTGTGATTAGAAATGGTGGCTTAATTCCAGTCACTCTAGCCTTGTTAGAGAACAAATAAAAATAAACAAAGAAGAAGAAGCTGGAAGGAAAAGGGAAAGGTGAAGGTGAAGGGAAGGGAGGGGCAGGCCCTTAAATCAAGAAAGAAATACTTGGCCAATGGACTTGCACTTACCTATTAATGGCCACAGCTGTGTTACATGGCTTCAAAAAATTAGTTCTTAATCGAGAACTTTAGTGCTCTAAACTGAAATAGTAAGAAGGGAGTTTTACAGAGGGCAGGCAGCTAGCAGTAAGTTCCCCAGATAAGCACCATTTTCCTAGAAAGGGCATTTGCTTAGATAAAGCAGTCAAGGTGGAAGTATCAGAATAAGCCAGTCTCGGGACTAAGAATAGCCTTCTGTTAGTCTGTGAGTACCGAATAACTAGAATGGGTAGGATCCACTTTTGGAAGGGGATCAGTTTGGACAGATTAACTTGTGGTCAGATTTTGGAGGGTTTTAGGTGCCAAAATAAGAAGGATCTGATCTGATTCTCAAAGGGTCTCATATTGATCCTTGAGTCCATATGTGCCATTGTGAGAGCATTGTTCTGGGGTCGGGTTTGAGGTACAGGGAAGAGCAAGATGAATGTAGACTGGGGAGAGGCTGGAAGAAAGATGATAATCCTTAGCATGAGATTTTATGCCTCTAGACAAATGAGAACTTTCACTATGGAAATTACTAATTAAAGAGGAGATGACCATAAGAAAAACACATAGAAAAATATTAAATGTTTGAATTAGGGGATGGGACTCAAAGAAAATTTCAAGTCTTGAGGCTCTGAGCTTGGGGAAATTAAGAGGTTGGGATGTTAGAAATGAAGGAAATGTAATGATTTTGCCAACTCACCAATTTTGCCGTTGGTGAAACTGAGACCCGAGGAATTGAAATAGTTTGTCTAAGTTTCCACAGCGGAATGGAGGGGAGAACCCAGGCCACACATGATTCTTATTTCTGTGTTCTTGCCCCTACTCCAGACCAATGGGGAATGCTGTTTGGGGAATGGAGGACAAAATGATGAGCTCAGTATGGGGTGACACCATGTGCTTGTGTATGCTGTGCTACAAGGGGGCTGCAGGAGAGAGCCTTCCTGACAAAATAAGGGACAGAAGAGGAGTCAGGGGAGGAAAGAAAGGGGTGATTACAGAAGGTTGTAGTTGACCTGATTCTTTTCAAAATGTTATGTACAAATTCTGATAGAACTGTGCCATTTCCCCTGTGGTTACTGGTTAGATCTCTGCCCTCTCTCGCTTTGTGTAAGCTCCGGTGCTATGTTGCTTAGATTGTTGAAAGTCTGGTCTGATTTCTATTTTCTTTCCTAAAAGAAGTTTCAGACCTTACAAGGTCTTTGTCCTGAGGGTACATTTGCTTGATACTTTCCCATTCTTACAGGTGGCCCTTATCACAGAAATTGATCTTGTCCTGGGAGGAATATACACGGTGGAGTGGGATGTGAAGATAAGGGATGCAGAAAAAATAGACTGTTATCCTGACGAGAATGGTGCTTCTGCAGAAAACTGTACTGCCCGCGGCTGTGTCTGGGAGGTAACCATAGTGACGGTGTTAATGTACATCAAGATCCCAGGATATTGAATATAGTTCCCTGTGCTATAGAGTAGGACCTTGTTGTTTATCCATCTTCTGTATAACAGCTTGCATCTGCTAGCCCCAAACTCACAATCCATCCCTCCCCCACCCCCCTCCCCCTTGGCAACCTCAAGTCTGTTCTTTATGTCTGTGAGTCTGTTTTGTAGATAGCTTCGTTTGTGTCATGGTTTAGATTCCACATATAAGTGATACCATGTGGTATTTGTCTTTCTCTGTCTGACTTACTTCACTCAGTACGATAATCCCTGGGTCCATCCATGCTCCTGCAAATGGCATTATTTAATTCTTTTTTATGGCTGCATAGTATTCCATTGTATATATGTACCACATCTTCTTTATCCATTCTTCTGTTGATGGACATTTAGGCTGTTTCTGTGTCCTGGCTATTGTGAATAGTGCAGCTATGAACATAGGGGTGCATGTATCTTTTTGAATTGTAGTTTTGTCTGGGTATATGCCCAGGAGTGGGATTGCTGGATCATATATCAACTCTATTTTTAGTTTTTTGAGAAACCTCTATACTGTTTTCCACAGTGGCCACACCAATTTACATTCCCACCAACAGTGTAGGAGGGTTCCCTTTTCTTCATACCCTCTCCAGCATTTGTTATTTGTAGACTTTTTAATGATGGCCATTCCTAACATTGTGAGGTAGTACCTCGTTGTAATTTTGTAAAATCCTCTACACTTAATCTACAATTTCACAAGCATAGCACCAGTGCCTATATATCACTACTTAAAATCCATAGAAAGGACAGACTTCCAAAGTAACCTGAGTTTTTATCTGGATATGAAGAATAGGTAAGGATGGGAGTGGGACTTTTTTTTACAGATATTTTACATGGAGACCAGGAATGAAAACTGATGTCACTACCAAAGAGTATATAAGAAAACGACTGGGTTTATCTTTATCTCCCTGCAAATTGCCTTTTCTAGCCCCTTTATATCTGATAATCTTAGAACTCATGCTGAGCTGGATTTGGCTTTACTTTTCAGGTATCCGGTTCTCCTGGAGTCCCTTTGTGCTATTTTGTCAATGATCTATACTCTGTCAGTGATGTTCAGTATGACTTACATGGGGCCACAGCTGTCCTCTCCTTAAAGTCTTCGTATGCCTCCTCTTTGCCCTCCGTACCCGTGAACTCCCTCCGTCTGAATGTGACCTACCATAAGGATAACATGCTACAGTTTAAGGTATGTGTTTACAGTATATGTGTCAAGTACCTACTTGGCACTTTTCATTTCCATTATTCTTTGCTAGTCAAGGTTACAGAACTCTGAAATCAGTCTGCTCTTCTAAGTTAGCCATGCTACAATATACTAGATCATTATCCTAAGTGTAATCGGAGACCATTGATGGACCAGTGACACCTGTTCCAAATTGCACTTTGAAACGATTTCTGTGTCTACTGTAAGGAAAGTGGTTGGGAGGTCAAGAGTGAAAAAGGAGAGACAAGTTAGGAGGTTACCAGTTAGGAAATCCAGATGAGGGACTGAGCTTAAACCAGGTACAGAAAGGAGATGGAGAAGTGGACATCTTTGAGAGAGTGAGAAGTAGCATTATGGGATCTGGTGATTAATTACATGTAGTCTATGAGGGAGAGAGAAGCATCAAGACGATTACCATGTTTCTAGCTTACGTCTTTATATGGATGGTGGTGACATTAACTGGAATGGGAAAACTGAAAAGGTTTGAGCTTAGGCAAAATAAAGTGATGAGTTCAGTTCTGAACACTGAATTTGGGATATATGAAATACCTACAAGAGTGTACTGATCTCTTTCTCTCCCATGATTTAATTACATCTCAGGACAAGCGATGGGCTGCTTTTGATATCTTTTTCATTATTGAATTGTAAGTTTCTCAAGGGCAGGAATTTGTCCCTTCATCTCTGTGCTCCTGAAATGTAACACAAAGCTTAGGAGATAGTAAGTTCTCAAAAGTTTATTGAGAGAATAAACGAAAGACTCAGGCCAGTGTGGCATTGCTTGAAATGTTCTTGACAATCTGATATCAACCTGGACAGTGAGCTCTTTCACATCTTCTAATGTAGGGATGATACTCTTTCATCTTTCTATCCTCACTGTAACACTGGCAAGTGGTAAGCGCCTAATGGGTTTGAAATAAAGGAACTTGATCAAGTTTCCAGGTTTAATTCTTTCCTGTTCTACCTCCTGATTATATAGCAGCCTCTCCAAAATATTTGCCTCTTTCTTTTAATTCTCTGTGCCTTTGCATTTATATCTCTGCCAGGAAGCACTTGATTTTCATTCTGTGCTTGTTTAATGACTGAAAATCTTTTTAAGACTCAGCCTTTTCCCTCATGAAACTGTCTCAGTCTTCCAGAAACATTGTTAGACATTTCCTTTCCTATAACCTCACAATACTTCTGTATAGCTCTACGTTAACATGTATCACTCAGGTAGTGTGGGCACCTCTCTTTCACTTTCCATTAGTATGTGGACTTCTTAAAAGCAATAACTGTGTCTTACTCAGTTTAGTGATCCTTGTGTCTAGTACAGTATCAGGTAAGAATATAGTAGGTACTCAGTGAGTCAATTTAGACCCCATTTTTAACAAGGACATCTATGATTATTTTAATCAAGTAGAGTTCATGGGTTTTTTTTTTGGTTTTTTGGGTTTTTTTTTTTACATCTTTATTGGAGTGTAATTGCTTTACAATGGTGTGTTAGTTTCTGCTTTATAACAAAGTGAATCAGTTATACATATACATATGTTCCCATATCTCTTCCCTCTTGCGTCTCCCTCCCACCCTCCCTATCCCACCCCTCTAGGTGGTCACAAAGCACCAAGCTGATCTCCCTGTGCTCTGCGGCTGCTTCCCACTAGCTATCTATTTTACGTTTGGTAGTGTATGTATGTCCATGCCGCTCTCTCGCTTTGTCCCAGCTTACCCTTACCCCTCCCGTTATCCTCAAGTCCATTCTCTAGTAGGTCTGTGTCTTTATTCCTGTCTTACCCCTAGGTTCTTCATGACATTTTTTTTTTCTTAAATTCCATATATATGTGTTAGCATACGGTATTTGTCTTTCTCTTTCTGACTTACTTCACTCTGTATGACAGACTCTAGGTCCATCCACCTCATTACAAATAGCTCAATTTCATTTCTTTTTATGGCTGAGTAATATTCCATCATGTTTTTTGGGGGGGATTTTTTTTCAGTTCAGAAATGTTTTCAGGTATTCACATACAGTCACACACCACACACAAAGTAATAAAGAATATATTCATAATTCCAGACTGATTTTCCAAGGTAGAACCAATATCAAAGGAATGTGTTTATGTAATACAGGCTTTAAAAATGAGATATGACAGGGACTTCCCTAGTGGCGCAGTGGTTGAGAGTCTGCCTGCCAATGCAGGGGACACAGGTGCGAGCCCTGGTCTGGGAGGCTCCCACATGCCGCGGGGCAACTGGGCCCGTGAGCCGCAACTACTGAACCTGCGCGTCTGGAGCCTGTGCTCCACAACAAGAGAGGCCGCGATAGTGAGAGGCCCGCTCACCGCGATGAAGTGTGGCCCCTGCTTGCCAAAACTAGAGAAAGCCCTCGCACAGAAACGAAGACCCAACACAGCAAAAATAAAATTAATTAATTAATAAACTCCTACCCCCAACATCTTCTTTAAAAAAAAAAAAATGAGATATGACAGACTCAGATCAAAATAGTAAATGTGACGTTGTTCTTTGATTTGTTAATTAAATTTCCAGTATCATGAGCTTAAAGAAGACAAATGTAGCGTTCAGACTCTTTGTCAAAGACATCAAGTTTCTACTAAGAGTACAGGTTTCAAGACAACTATACTTGCCTAAAATCTGTTTCCTCTGGTCCTAGATTTATGATCCCAACAACAACCGGTATGAAGTTCCAGTCCCTCTCAACATACCCAGGGTTCCATCCAGCACCTCTGAGAGTCGACTCTATGATGTCCTCATTAAGAAGAATCCTTTTGGGATTGAAATTCACCGGAAGAGTACAGGCAGTGTAATGTAAATGGCTCTTAGTCTGACTTGGAATTGATGATTACCTGTATCATTGCCAGGTCCATTGTCCTCGGGGATATCTTGCTCAAAGCAACACACTGTCCATTTCCAGATTCATGAACAAGTTATGTCCTTCTGTTCTTATGAGAAATCTTTAGTGCCCTGGGAGTAATTCCTGAGGCAGCTGCATGTACCTAGGAATTCATTCAACAAATGTTTATGGGGTGCCTTCTCCATAGTACGTGGTTATAGAAGATGAGGTCTTTTTATGACAAAAAATACTAAGGAAATAACAAAAATGATTTAAGTTAAAATATGTAGCAGTTTAGATAGTGACAACTGCTATGCAGGAAAAAGAACAGGGTAATTGATAATTATGGGGAGGTTACTGCTTTTGATACTGTGGTCAGAGGTGGTCTCTCCAAGGAGGTGACATTTGAAATAGGACCTGGATGAGCAGAAGCAGCCTCCCCCATGGAGATGGGGGAGGAGTGAGAACACTTCAAGCAAATTGAGTAGTCAGTGCACAGACCAAGAAACAGGAGCAAACTTGCCTTGTTAAGGGTAAAAAAGTCCAATGTGGTGGCAGTAGTATCGTAAGTAAGGAGGTGAGTGGGGGGAGAGGAGGCTGGGGTCCAGGTGGCTTCAGATCAGGAATGGCCTTGAAGACGTCACAAGATGCTTCAATGAGAATCACTGAAGAATTGCAAACAGGGGTTGACATGATGTGAGATGCTTAAAAAGTAATCATTCTGGATGCTGTGTAGAAAATGGACTGTAGTGGGGCAAGGGTGGAAACTAGGCCTGCTGTGAAGTGGTGGCAGCTGAGATGGTGAGACTGATTGGATTTGGCATTCTGGAGGGACCACTAGAAGGAGGTAGTGATAGAGGAAAATAGAAGAAAGAACTGGCTCCTGGGCTTGTATAGCAAGGGAGTCTCTGATTATTTTAATCGTATAGACTTTATGTTTTGTGTGGGAGATCAACAGGGGGGTTCTGGGTGGGAGGAGGAAATCAAGAGTTCAATTTCCCTGAGAAGTCAGTTGCTTGAAGCTATTAGAACAGCCCATTTCTTTTGCAAACGTACCCTTTTGTGTTGCAGTTGGGACTCTCAGCTCCTTGGCTTCACCTTCAACAACATGTTCATCCGCATCTCCACGCGCCTCCCCTCCCAGTACCTCTACGGCTTTGGGGAAACTGAGCACACAGCCTTTCGAAGAGACTTGAACTGGAACACGTGGGGAATGTTTTCCCGAGACCAACCCCCGGGGGTAAGGGCAGAGCATTTGGGATCTATGTCTTTGCCTCTGTCCACCCACACTGTGTATGCTTCATGTTTCATCTTTCCAACACTCAACTTGGATGGTCACATTCTGCTTTTAGTCAAGTGGGCCAATTCTCGGCTTTCTTTGTTTCTTATGTGTTTATTTCACAGAGAAGACTAGACACACCTTATCAATCAATTTGTTGAGTTTCTTTCTCAATCTCTGTCTGTTTTCCCCCTTTGTCTTCTAACCTCCTGCCACTTCTCCCCATGACTCTCCCAGTACAAGAAGAATTCCTATGGTGTCCACCCCTACTACATGGCACTGGAGGAGGATGGCAATGCCCATGGGGTCCTGCTGCTGAACAGCAACGCCATGGGTAAGATGATGCTGGCATCTCCCCTTATTTTTGTGAATCAGTCATCCTTGGGGAACTTTAGAATGTGTTTGATCATGTGGCCCCTGAAGTCAAAATTATTATCTTGTTGAGAGTACTTTTTATTTTTTTTCTTCATTCTCTTTAGCAGTTCTGTTTATTTCAATTCAGTAACGTGTAGTAATAAGGATTAACTCTTATTTGGCATAAACAACGTAAGAAGGGGTAGCAAAGCCAAGCAAGTCCCAAGTATCCTGGAGGTCAGCCAGTGGGAGCCACTGATATAATTTGAATTAGTGATGAAGCTGGGGGTCAGAGCACTCACTCTGGGGGTACGAGGGTGTAAAGAAAATTTGCGTGGTATATTGGAAAGGGGATGGAAAATCAGGAAGTGGGGTTAAAAAGCATGCTTGTGAAATCGGAATATGGCCTCTACCTGAGTTAATAGTATTATATCAACATCAGTTTCCTGGTTTTGACAATGTACAATGGTTATGTAAGAAGTTATCATTGGGGGAAGCTGGGTGAATTGTCCAAGAGAACTCTTAGTACTATTTTTGCAACTTCTTGTAAGTTTTAAACTATTCTGAAATAAAAATGATAATAACAATTTTAAAAGAGCAGAAGGACAAAACATATAATAAGGTAATAATTGCATGAAAGGGAAGAAAGTCCAGGCACAGATTACCCTGCAGACCTTCACTTAACTTTTTAAATTCTGTGTAGGTGTAGTACAAAATACCTTCTGTCAGTACTCTACAATAAGGAGGCATAGGAAGAGGGAGAATGTATGAATTTCAGGGGTAATTTCTCACTTGAAGGTTTCCATATTGATTGGTATTTTCCTACATTTCCAGATGTGACATTCCAGCCCTTGCCTGCCTTGACATACCGTACCACAGGAGGAATTCTGGACTTCTATGTCTTCTTGGGGCCAACTCCAGAGCTTGTCACTCAGCAGTACACTGAGGTAGGAGGGAATTCAGCTAGTTACCAAGTATTTATACAGCACAGTCTGTAGTTCTTAGATGATAACTAGAATTGTTGGTCTTTCTGGGGGACAGGTAGGCTATAGAATAAGGAACAATAAATACATCCTGATAACCATTATATTCGTAGCCTCTCAGAGCATTGCAGACTAGCAGAAGTATCAAAAGTAGTGGTGCCACTGGCGGTAGTTGGTAGTGACAGTGGTAATAGTGGTGATGGTGGTGGTGGTGGTGGTGGTGGTGGTGGTGGTGATGATGGTGGTGGCAGTGAGGGTGGTGGCAGTGACAGTGGTAGTAGTGGCGATGGTGGTAATGGTGGTGGTGGTGATGATGGTGGTGGCAGTGGTGGCAGTGAGGGTGGTGACTGTGGTGGTGAGGGTTGTGGTGGTGCTGATGATGGCGATGGTAGTAATGGTGGTGGTGGCAGTGAGGGTGGTGGCAGTGAGAGTGGTAATAGTGGTGATGGTGATGATGATGGCAGTGGTGATGGTGGTGGCAGTGAGAGTGGTAATAGTGGTGATGGTGATGGTGGTGGCAGTGATGATGGTGGTGGCAGTGAGAGTGGTAATAGTGGTGATGGTGATGATGATGGCAGTGATGATGGTGATGGCAGTGATGATGGTGGTGGCAGTGAGAGTGGTGATGAGGGTTGTGGTCATAGTGGTCCCAACAGTTGCTTTGGCAGCAGCAACAAACACAGACATAAAACTTACTATACGTCACTGATATATTACTTGTTGCATGTCAGAGCACTTCACATACGTTAACTCATTCAGTCTTCACAAAAACACTATGAAACAAATATATTATTATCCTCAATTTACAAGTGAAGAAACAGATATAGAAGAGGCTATTCCACTTTTGCCCCGAGTCACATAGCCAGCAGAGACTGGATCCCATATGGTCACCCAGACATTTTGGTATGTTGCTTCTGAATTTCGTGTTCTTAACCAGTAAGCTGGTCTGCCACTAGGAATCAGAGCAAAATCAGGTTTTCCAAAACTCCTGGGGAGAGAGGTCAAGTCTGGCAGGAAGCTTCCTCCAAGTTATCTCAGTGGCTCTGCATCCTCTTAGTTTCTCTCTGGATTTGAATTTGTTGATTATCTAACTGGGGACACTGGAAAAATATTCTTATTACTTTGTGTACAACTTTAACCCAGATTCTTCTTCTTAAGGACTAAATTTTCTGTTTATTTTCTAGTTGATTGGTCGGCCAGTGATGGTTCCTTATTGGTCCTTGGGGTTTCAGCTGTGTCGCTATGGATACAAGAACGACGCTGAGATTGGTAGCTTGTATGATGAGATGGTGGCTGCCCAGATACCCTATGTACGTTGTCAGTCTGTGGGGTACTGGCTCTGGGACCGCATGGCCAACCCTTGTCTCTGTATCTGGATTAGTTTGTCTGATTTTTATCAGGTTCTATAAAATTACAAAGTACTTTCTCATACAGTATCACACTCAGCCTCACCCCTACCCAGTAGTAATATAAGGGGAGGGGGGGTTGTCATTGTCCCCAACTTGAAGAGTCACAGTGATTTGCCAAAGGAGGAGGGCATTGGGTCAGCCCGAGGGCTCTTTCTGCTAGATCATGCTTCCGTTTCTTTCACATGACTTCACAACATCTAGTCAAAAACATTCTTGCTACTGCAAAAATGTTGCCCAGAGAGTAGTTTTGCTTAATTAAAAGAAATTGATCGGGTTTCCCTGGTGGCGCAGTGGTTGAGAGCCCGCCTGCCGATGCAGGGGACGCGGGTTCGTGCCCCGGTCCGGGAAGATCCCACGTGCCACGGAGCGGCTGGGCCCGTGAGCCATGGCTGCTGAGCCTGTGCGTCCGGAGCCTGTGCTCCGCAACGGGAGAGGCCACAACAGTGAGAGGCCTGCGTACCGGAAAAAAAAAAAAAAGAAAAGAAATTGACCCAAATTCAGTCAGACCACTGTGTGTGTAGCTACAACCTCAGTTCCAACGCTTTGCTGCCACTGCAGCCCAGTGTTCCCATTAGCTTTGAGCTAATGCCTGGTTGAATGTAGGGATCTTGGGACTGGTTTCCAGAGGAAATAATTATGGAAACAAACTCCACCTTCACTTGAAGATGAGAGGGGTCCACTAATCAGAGAATTGGTCCCATAAACCATTTACATACTTAATTTTATTCTATTGATTTTTCTATTGTTAGCGTGCAATTTTTTATTAATAAGAAAGCTGTGTCTTGTAACCCCCAGGATTAGTGACTCCAAAGCAGTTACAGTTGCTTTTGTTTGTTTTGTTTTAATGGGCGTACTATCCATGTTGTATTAGTACCGGGTAGTTTACATTATGTTATTTTTTCTGAGTATGAGCCACTGATACCAGGGGCAGCCTCTGGGGATGGGGTTGTGGCCACAATCGCTCCTTGTATTGGCCCTTCACAAGGCACTTCCATCTGCTGCTTTCATTTATCTCACAGCCTTGCCAGTTCGGCATTATCATCCTATTTTTTGCAAATTTAGATTTTTTCTATTTTACGACTCAAAATTTGAAAATTAGGTGAATTTTCCAGAACCTAATACCTAACAAATAACAGAGGTGGGATTTGAAAGAATCAAAAAGATGCCGACTGAAATTCACCATTGGTTAGTGGAACGTTGTTCTCACGTGGAACCTGGGCTTTTGCAAGTTTCCTTTGTCCTCCTCCAGGACGTGCAGTATGCGGACATCGACTACATGGAGCGGCAGCTGGACTTCACCCTCAGCCCCGAGTTTGAGGGGCTTCCAGCTTTGATTACTCGAATGAAGGCCGATGGGATGCGGGTCATCCTCATTCTGGTGAGTCCCTGTGTGAATGGGCGGAGTCTGTTTGGAAGAGTGAATGGGATTTGGTGCAGAAAGCTTTATACTTGTGTTTTCTTCCATGCTATGAGTAGAGAAGTTGAGGTTCAGTAAGAAAAGTGTATTTCCCTGGATTCACAGAAGCTCTACAGCTCAGGTGGAAGCTGATGCCTCCGCTTTTGAAGAGTTCTCCATTTTTCTACCCTGGCTTTGGTTTTCTCACCTGACCTGTGCTTTGATTTCAGGACCCAGCCATTTCTGGCAACGAGACAAAGCCCTATCCCCCTTTCACGCGGGGTGTGGAGGACGATGTCTTCATCAAAGATCCGAATGATGGAAGCATTGTTTGGGGAAAGGTATGTTCTGAGTAGTGATCCACTAATCCCCACACTGTTAGTGTGTTTGTACTTTTTTTTTTTTTCTTTTCTGTTTGGACTCTGAGGTCAGAAGTTGTCATTTTCTCCATCAGTATTTGTCACCACTGTTAAGGAATTTTAAAGGAATGTTTGTGCATTGTGAGATCCACTTTTCTTTAGATCAACCCTACAAGAAAATCAAATTATCACCTGTAGGACATGGTTTATAGCTTCTTAGGAAATGCTATATGAGAGAGATTATCTAGTGCATTGCTTTTAAACATTTTTCTCTTCACAGGTCTGGCCTGATTTTCCCGATATTGTTATCAACAGTTCTCTAGACTGGGAAAGTCAAGTGGAGGTAAAGGGCCTGTATGGATGTTGGATGAAATCAGCATTGCCAGGAAGGTGCAGCCATACTTAGGATACTGGACATCCCCATGGCATGGGCATGGGCGCGAGATGAGGAAACTTACGTAGGGAACATGTCCTGTGTGTCTGTCTGTGTGCCAGTCACTTTACATGCAATATTTTACCCCACTTGGGAGGTAGATATTATTATACTTTGCATAACTAAGACTCGGAGAGTTTAAATTACTTCTGTCCATGCTTTTAGGTGACAGAGTGCTGATTTCCAATCCAAGGCTGTCAGATTGCAAACATCCATGAAATTTCTGCTGAATGATACCTCGAAGAAACAATGCCTTTTGCCTGAATTAGTGTATTTATTGTTGTTTTCATTATTGTTGTATTTGCAGTTGTTTTTGCCTTGCGTATCCCTTTTAAACAGTCTCCCACCCCTGTCTTTAGTGATTGGGTAATTTTCTCTATACCTCTTTTTTTCATGGACAGGCTTTTCCATCTTCTCTCTTACAAATCCCCCCATCTTTCCTTGGGTTTCCCAACTTTGATCTTATCTCCCAGTTTCCAGCCATCTGTTAAAACTTGCAGTCTCCTGGAAACAGGTTCTTACTTGTAATGGATCTCAGATGAGGATCCAAGGAAGAGAACCTAGCTTGCTGTAATCTCTGTTGCTTCTCACAGAAGATCACTTGAAGTTTCATGGTCCAGGCAGCCCACGTGGACATAGGAATCCACCAGAGAAGTTCAGGGTCATGGGCTCCTTGACTTTATTTATTTAGTTTTTAGTATTTTCCGCCAGCTTAATGGCATTTAATTAACAAATAAAATTGTATATATGTAAAGTGTACAATGTGATAATTTGATATACATATATATCATGAAATGATTATGAGAATCAGGTTAAGTAACGCGTCCATCATTTCACGTAGTTGCCATTTGTGTACTGTGTGGTGAGAATGTTTAAGATCTACTCTCTTAGCAACTTTTAAGTATACGATACAGTATTATTAACGACAATCACCATGTTGTACATTAGGCTCAGAAATGTATTCATCTTATAAATGAAGGCTTGCCACCTTTGACCAGCATCTCCTCATTTCCCCCACCCCCTGACACCTGGTAATCACCACTCTACTCTCTGTTTCTATGAGTTCAACTTTTTTTTTTCTTTCAGATTCCACATATAAGTGAGATCATACAGAATTTGTCTTTCTCTGTCTGGCTTATTTTGCTCAGAATAATGCCTTCTAGGTTTATCCATTTTGTTGCAAATGGCAGGTTTTCCTTCTTTCTCATAGCTGAATAATATTCCATTGTATGTATAGACACCACACATTCTTTATCCATTCATCTGTGGACAGACACTTAGGTTACTTCAACATCTTGGCTATTGTGAATAAATACTGCAGTGAACATGGGAGTACAGATATCTCTTCAAGATGCTGATTTTGCTTCCTTCAGGATATATCCTTCAGGATATATACCCAGAAGTAGAATTGCTGGATCATACAGTAGTTCTATTTTTAATTTTTTGAGGGAATGCCATACTGTTGAGTTGGCCAAAAAGTTTGTTCTGGTTTTTCCGTAACATCTTATGGAAATTTATATTCCCCCCAGCAGTGCGCAGGGTTCCCTTTTCTGCACATCCTTGCCAACACTTGTTATCTCTCATCTTTTTCATAAAAGCTGTCCTAACAGATTATGATTGCGGTTTTGATTTGCATTTCCTTGATGATTAGTGTTGCTGAGAACCTTTTCATGTACCTGTTGGCCATTTGTATGCCTTCTTTGGAAATATGTCTGTTCAGGTCCTTTGTCCATTTTTAAGTCAATATATTTGTGGGTTGTTTTTCTGTTTTCTGTTTTTTTTGCTATTGAGTTGTATAAGCTCCTTATATACTTCCGATATTAACTCATCAGGTATTTGATTTACAAATATTTTCTCCCATTCTGTAAGTTGCCTTTTCATTTTGTTGATTGTTTCCTTAACTGTGGAGAAGCTTTCTAGTTTGATGTAATCCCACTGGTTTATTTTTGCTTTTGTTGCTTGTGCTTTTGGTGTCAAATCCAAAAAAATCATTGCCAAGACCAATGTCAAGGAGCTTTTTCCTGTGTTTTCTTCTAGGAGTTTTATGGTTTCAGGTTTTCCATTTAAGTCTTTAATTCATTTTGAATTAATTTTTGTGAGCAGTGTAAGATAGGAGTCCAGTTTCATTCTTTTGCATGTGGATATCCATGTTTTTCTTTTTTCTTAGATTCATCCCCCCCGCCCCACCCCACCGCTTTCCCCCCTTGGTGTCCATACATTTGTTTTCTACATATCCACGTTTTTCTAACACTGTTAACAGAAAACTGTCCTTTCCCCATTTGTGTTCTTGACACCCTTGTCAAAGATTAATTGACTGCAGATGTGTGGGTTTATTTCTGGGCTTTCTGTTCTGTTCCACTGGTCTATGTGTCTGTTTTTATGGCAGTACCATGACTTTTAAATCAGTATGCTGGGGAGAGGGCCACTTCAGCAGTCAAGAAGTTGGCTACCACTGCGTGAGCCCTACAGTGCATCGGCCATTAGAGGCAATACTGCCACCTTGAGGGCATTTGGAAATCTGTGGGACAGTTTTTATTATTGCAAGGGGAGCACCAAGTGACATTTTGTAGGCAGTGACCAGGGATGCCCAATTACAGAGGATTTTCCACCAAGAATTTTCCTGCCCTAAATGCCAGTTGTGCCCCGATGAGAAATACTTCATTAGGGGGTCTCAATGTTTGTTAGGTAGCACATAAGATATTCTCAATAGATAGAATGATTTTAACTATTTATATTAATAAGACCCACTTGATGAGATGAGTGGGCCTGAGGCCACTGGATCTGAAGCTTAGATGTTTAATACAGTAAGCCTGGCATGGAGCCTAGGAATTGCATCTTGGTAGCACACAATGGATTGTGGTAAGTAATCCTGGGACCAGACATGCAAGTGGGTACATCATGAATTGAGGACTAGGGAAAGTGAGGACAGAAGCAATGAGGCAAAGGTGGAATACAGACAGGAGTGAGGCAGAGCCAGTACCTTGGAGAACAGCAGAACATTTTTAATTTCATGGGTAAGGGTCAGAGCACCTTTAGTGGGGTTAATAGATCATAGTCAAGTTTCTCACTTGTATCTCATTTGGGATTCAGTTATCACTTGGACACGGCTGGTATTGACTCTGTTTATTCCAATTCTCCACTTCCCTCCTCTACCCCATGTTTCTAACCCTGCCTGAGCTGGAGCTCTCTGTTTCTGGTGAAAGGTTCTATTTTGTTGGGTCCATGTTTCTACCTCCATTTTCTAACAAAAAGGCAACCTTGGCATGCCTCCCTTTCACGAGATGCTCAGTGGTGTGGCTCACTACCTCAAAAGTTCTCTGTGAGCTGGATCCCTGTACACTAATCCATTTCTGGTTTGTTCTTTGTGTTCTTTTTGGCCTTTTTTCTAGACATTTGGATTCCACTTGCCTTTTGCCTATCATGTTTAGGTACTGGAGGTTCCCTAGACCAAGTCCTTTTCTGTTTTTTCCTCCCCACCCACACTTTTGCCACCAGCATTATTTAACTTTTTAACTCTTGAAATGCACTGATGAACACAGAGGAACCAATTTACTGAGACATACAAACGACCATAAAGCTCCATAACAAGCATCATAGCTATATAGAAATTTAAGAATATTTGCTATTGCTAAGTGGTGTGAATTTACAATTATGCTCTAAACATTTATCTTATGTCAGCTACTAAGCTAAGCATGGTTGGGGAATACAAAGGTCAACAAGGGCCTTGCTCTCAAAGGGGCTATAGTTCAGGAGTTATACCTTGGGTCCATTTTCCAGGTTAAAATAAAGACAGTTTTTTATTATTTGAAGAAGATAAGAGAAAGGGGAGTTGAAACTTCCTCTTTGAGTCCTCCCAATTTAGTTGACACACAACTGCACTTTTCAAGTGATTCTGAAACCATAGAAAACCCAGATACATATTAGTTAGATAGTCTTATGTAATAAAGTGCAGTCTTACCTCTCACCCTTTTTTCCTACTGGGAATGAGATAGGAGAGGATCAGCTGGATGTTTCTTTACAGCCTGTTGACAATGCATCTGCTGTCTGCCCCTTTTAAGCTGCAGTCTCCCTGGCTCATGCTTTGTCTTTGAGGAGTGCTTAGGAAATCGCAGGACAGAAGTTGAGGGGTGGGTGTCTAACGATGGAAAAAGTGAGTTCAGGGTGTTGATGGCTACCATTCATGTTGATACAAAGAGGAAAACAGTCCGTGGATGCTTTCCAAATGATAAGAAGGTGTCTCATTTGTGCTCATTTGTGTTCTTTGAGCTCATTGTATTTCAAATAAGCTAAGAACATTACTTAAGCCCATAACTTTGGATTAACTATCACCACACAGTATAGGCTTTGCATGAGTTAAGCTTTTAGGAAATGCCTGTTTTCTGTCTAATATATTTGTTTGGGACAAATAAATTGTATTTACTTTTTACAGCAATACCGAGCTTATGTGGCCTTCCCAGACTTTTTCCGTAATTCAACCATCACATGGTGGAAAAGGGAGTTGAGAGAAATGTACACCAATCCACGGGATCCAGAGAAGAGCTTGAAGTTTGATGGCATATGGATTGTAAGTGTGTGTGTTTGTGTCTGTGTACATGGGGATAGGTGTGTTTCTATCTCTGTGTGCCTAAGCATATGTATTACTGATAATCAGAAGGGGTAATAATCATCCAAGAAAGACTTTGGACGTATCAGACTGCAGTTCCTCCAATCTGGAGTGGACCATTCTGATACTCCTCATACCTTGTACCTTGTCTGAAGTTCTTGCTGTAGAATTCCAAGCTGATTACCAGGAATTCCTTGGAACTGAGCCTTCCTCACACCCTGAGTGAGAATTTTTTTTCAAATCCACCAGCCAGCCATTCTGTAGGGCTTAATTGATCTTTTTCAAGCTGGATTTGATGAATCTCCCTGGGCTGGTACCTGTGGAATTACTGGATGGTGAACAACTATTCTCTGCTTCCTTGTCTCTGAGTTAACAGTATATAATTCTTTTTAAAAGTAAAGTATTCCTATGTTGGACATTTCTAGGATATGAATGAACCGGCAAGCTTCGTGAGTGGGGCAGTCCCTCCAGGCTGCAAGGATGCCTGTCTGAACCACCCTCCCTACATGCCATGTAAGGACCCTTGGCCTCCTCTACTGGCAGCACCATGGCTGCAGGGAATGAGCTGCAAGAGTCCAGCAGCCAGACATTTATCCTGATGTTCAGGGACATCCTGACTGACACTCTGGTTTGGGGGGGACCAAAGACAAAGACACTCCAAGAACTTTACCCAGTTGGGTGTGGGCAAGTTATTGGCCCCTTTGGGTAAGTTTCTGAAATTTTTTTCAAAAAACAGTTAACTGTGGTGATGTCTCCAAAGGATCCCACAGCTAGGTGTCTTACTTCTTCAGGCTCATGTTAATCCCTCCACAGGAATTTATTGTGTCACCAGTGGGTGGAAAGTAATGGCCTCACCTTATCATGGAGTCAATGACTTTGGCGTTGTACTTGTGTTCATATCTTGGTTCCGGAAATTATACTCTCTATGAGTTGTGTGACCTTTAGCAGATTACTTGCTATTTTCTAATCTCAGTTTTTTAAACTGTTAAAGGAAGATAATGATATCTTCTCCATAGAACTATGATAAGAATTACATAAAATAACATACATGTTAAAAGCCTAGGTTGGAGCCTGTCACTCAGTAAGTGTTTGACAACTGCGTTCTTCCCCATGCCCCTGCTTTCTCCTGGGGAACCCTCCGGGGCCCTGGATGTTGAAAACACCTGCGAGTGCCATTGTAGCTCAGAGCCGTGCATGTTTCCATGCCCCTGGGGAGGAGAGGGACCCATGCAGGGGTCAAGTTAGTCTTATGATCCAGAGTCCAATCCCATGAGGAGAGGTCAAGGATAAACAGGATCAGGCAGGGGTGGATTTCACATCACTAGATCTTTCTCCTCAGATTTGGAGTCCAGGGACAGGGGCCTGAGCAGCAAGACCCTGTGCATGGAGAGCCAGCAGCTCCTGCCTGACGGCTCCCCGGTGCGGCACTACGACGTGCACAGCCTGTACGGGTGGGCCCAGACCAGACCCACGTACGAGTGAGTCATCAACTGCCTTCTCCAGTCGGGACAGCCTGCAGGGACGGCCAGGGACTGATGAAGCTACACTGCTCGTCCTTTCATTCCCTCTTCCAAGAGTTAAGAAGACTTTAATTATAACTCTGTCGCAATTCTCATTTATTAAATACTCATGAGCATGGAGCCAGACCCTGTGATCCTAGTTAGCAGGACAGATGTAAATAAGGCGTGGTCCTTATTTAAGTAAGAGACTAATAGTCCTAGTGGAGGAAATACACGTGGAGACATAAGACATAAGACACCACGCAGCGTGGATGATGCTATAATAACTTTACTTATTGTACGGGAACACAGAGGACTGGATACCTCTTTCCTTTTTTTCAAAAGTGACTCATCTCTATTAGAATTTATTTTTGTCACTCTTGTTGGGTAGCCAACTGGTGTTCTACTTAATTATCACTGTCCCATTTTGTGTGCTCATTCCATGCTTAATAACAAATGTCCTAAGGAAAGCCTTATAAAGGAATTCATCTTCTTCTTTCCCAAATATATAAAACTAAGTATTGAGTAAATAAATAGCAAAATTTAGTGATTACCTATTATTTTTAGGTGATCTGGTGAGTTTATTACATTGTGAAGTTTTTTTTATATGAAACACTATAAAGCACAATGTAAAGACACAACTTTTAATATTATCACCATCATATGGAGTCAGTCAGTGAGGAACCTCATGGCTTAGATTTCCATATTCCCTTCTGTGACACAGGAGATATTTTGTCACCATGCCCTAGGCTCAGGAGCTCTGGGAGGAGAAGGTTTGTGGCCTTTCCTCACCTGCTGTGCCCTAAATCACCCCCTCGTTCCCCTCTGAGCAGAGCTGTACAGGAGGTGACGGGACAGCGAGGGATCGTCATCACTCGCTCCACTTTTCCTTCTTCTGGCCGCTGGGGAGGACACTGGCTGGGTGACAACACGGCCGCGTGGGACCAGCTGAGGAAATCTATCATTGGTGTGTGGGCTGCTGGGAGAGGAGAGGAGTTGGGGTCTTCGATCAAGGCTTCTCCAAGGAGGGAAGAGGAGGCAGGTCATGAGTGCCTTGTCTGACAGAGCTGTGGTTCTCGTTGCAGGCATGAT
The DNA here is from genome assembly GCF_003031525.2 of Neophocaena asiaeorientalis asiaeorientalis. NCBI lineage: Eukaryota > Metazoa > Chordata > Mammalia > Artiodactyla > Phocoenidae > Neophocaena > Neophocaena asiaeorientalis. The sequence continues at coordinate 2,257,926 of NW_020174578.1, read as the reverse complement.
GGAGTTTAGCCTCTTCGGCATATCCTTTGTAAGCGTCCTTTGGATTATTCCTAATCACCAAGCAGATGGTGATATCTTTCAGAAATCATTAACGGGCTCATTTTATTCTACCCTGTTTCAGACAGGAGCAGATATTTGTGGATTCTTTCAAGATGCTGAATATGAAATGTGTGCTCGCTGGATGCAGCTGGGGGCCTTTTACCCCTTCTCGAGGAACCACAACAGCATCGGGGCCAGGGTAGGACATTGAGCTCAGAGCTCAAAAGTTCTGTGTCACCAGGAACACAGACTCCCTTTTTGAACTACAAGTAATGTAGTCTATATTCCCCAAGGACATCTTCAAAACCGTTATACCCTCATGTTTCTTTTTTTAAATTTGATATACTTATATATTGTGAAATGATTATCACAGTAGGGTCAGGTAACACCTCCATCATGTCACATAATTACCATTTCTTTTTTGTTGTGAGAACATTTAATATCTATGCTCTTAGCAACTTTCAAGTGTATAATACAGTATTGTTAACTGTGGACACCATGCTGTACATTATATCGCCAGAAATATTTAATTTATAACAAGACGTTTTTACTCTTTGACCAACATCTCCCCATTTCTCTCACCTCCCAGCCCCTGATAACTACCATTCCAAGTCCTAAAAGGGAAGTTTATAGAAAAAGGAAAGATATCAAATAAGCAACCTGACTTTACACCTCAAGGAGCTAGCAAAAGAAGAACAAACTAAGCCCAAAGTTAGCAGAAGAATGGAAATAACAAAGATCAGAGCAGAAATAAATAAAATAGAGACCAGAAAATAGATCAGTGAAACTAAGAGCTGACTCTTTGAAAAGATAAACAAAATTGACAACCCTTTAGCTAGATTTCTTAAGACAAAAACAGAGGAAGCTCAAATATAAATAAAATTGTAAATGAAAAAGGACACATTATAACTGATACCACAGAAATATAAAAGATCATAAGAGACTACTATGAACAATTATATACTGACAAATGGGACAACCTGGTTGAAATGGATAAATTTCTAGAAACATGAACCTACCAAGACTGAATTATGAAGAGCTAGAAAATCTGAACAGACCAGTAATGAGTAAGGAGATCAGTAATCAAAAATCTCCCAACAAAGAAGAGCCCAGGACCAGATGGTTTCCCTGGTGAAGTCTGTAAAACATTTTTAAAAGAATTAATGCCAATACTTCTCACCTCCAAAAAACTAAAGGTTTGGGAACACTGCCAAACTAATTTTACAAGAACAGCATTACCCTGATACATAAGCAGATAAGGACACTACAAGAAAAGAAAAAGAGGCCAATATACTACAAGAAAAGAAAAACAGGCCAATATCCCTGACGAATATAGTTCTAAAACGTTTTAACAGAATATTAGTACAATGAATTTGACAGCACACTGAAAGAATGATGCATCATGATCAAGTGGGGTTTAACCGTGGGATGCAAGGATGGTTCAATATATGCAAATCATGTGATATTGAAAAAGGACACATTATAACTGATACCACAGAAATATAAAAGATCATAAGAGACTACTATGAACAATTATATACTGACAAATGGGACAACCTGGTTGAAATGGATAAATTTCTAGAAACATATGCATTTCTATATGCAAATAGAAACCACATTAATAGAATAAAAGATAAAAGTCATATGATCATCTTAATAGGTGCAGGAAAAAAAAAGACTTGACAAATACAACATCCTTTCATGATTAAAAACTCTCAACAAATTGAGTATAGAAGGAATGTACCTCAACATAATAAAGGCCATATATGACAAGCTCACAGCTAATATTATACTCAACAGTGAAAAGTTGAAAGCTTTTTCTCTTAAGATCAGGACAAAGACAAGGGTTCCCACTCTCCTCCTATTCAACATTAGTACTGGAAGTCCTAGTCAGAGCCATCAGATGAGAAAAAAAAAAGCATTCAAATCAGAAGGGAAGAAGTAAAATGGTCTCTGTTTACAGTTTATATGAACTTATATACAGAAAATCCTAAAGATGTCACCAAAAAACTATTAGAAACTAATCAATGAATTCAGTGAAGTTGCACAATATAAAATCAACATACAGAAATCAATTGCCTTTCTATACACTAACAGTGAAATACCTGTAAAAGGAATAAAGAAAACAATCCCATTCACAATAGCATCAGAACACAATAAAGTACTTAGCAATAAACTTAACCAAGAAGGTGGAAGATCTGTACACTGAAAACTGTAAGACATTGATGAAAGAGACAAGTGGAAAAATATTTTGTGTTCATGGAACAGAAGAATTAACATTGTTAAACTGTTCATACTAAAACCATCTATGAAGTCAATGTAATTCCAATCAAAATTCTAATGTGATTTTTCACGGAAATAGAAAAAAAAATCCTAAAAGTTGTATGGAATTACAAAAGACCACAGACAACTAAAGCAGTCCTGAGAAGGAACAAAGCTAGAGGCATCAGGCCTCCTGATTTCAAACTATATTACAAAGCTATAATAATCAAAACTACATGGTCTAGTAATCAAAACAGTATGATATTGGCATAAAAAATAGACTAATAGACCAATGGAACAGAATCAGAGCCCAGAAATAAACCTTTGCATGTACTGTCAACTAATATTTGACAAGAGAGCCAAAAATACTCTGTGGAGAAAACATAGTCTCTTTAATGCATGATGTTGGTAAAACTAGATAATCACAGGCACACTCACAAAAATAACTCAAATCTTACCACACTCACAAAAAATTAACTCAAAATGGATTAAGACCTGAAACCATAAAACTCCTAGAAGAAAACATAGGGGAAAATCTACATGACATTGTTCTTGGCAATTTTTTTTTTTTGATATGACACCAAAAGCACAAAGAACAGAAGCAAAATTTTAAAAGTGGGACTACATCACACTAAAAAGCTTCTGCATGGAATCAACAAAATGAAAAGACAACCCACAGATTGGGAGAAAATACTTGCAAACTATGTATCTGATAAAGGGTTAATATCTAAAATATATAAGGCACTCATGCAACTCAATAGCAAAAAAAAAAAAATCTGATTTAAAAATGGGCAGAGGAACTGAATAGACATTTTTCCAAAGAAGATATACAAATAGCCAACAAGTACATGAAAAAATCCTCATGTTTCAATGAATCAGTATTCTTTCAGTTTGGGCATTGTACCAAATATATACCCCACACCCCATTTCTTATGGGGAATTTTTTCAGCTGTCCTGGGAAAGCTTCAGTGACCTCTTTTGGTCTATTAAAAATATTCTTTGAGTCTCATCTATAGTCACCGTTGGTTTAGCTTTGTTTGATCTTCATTTGGAATAAATGTTCAGTTATCTCCTTATGTCCCCCAGGTCCCCTAAGTTGAGCCCTGAACACTTTTTTTTCTCCTTAGAGGCAAGACCCTGTGTCCTGGGATTCTACCTTTGTGACTATCTCCAGAAGTGTTCTGCAGACCAGATACACCCTGTTGCCATATCTGTACACCCTGATGCACAGGGCCAACACGGAGGGCAGCACTGTCGTGCGGCCTCTTCTCCATGAGTGAGTGTATAGCGAGGATACCAAAGACTAAGTGATAATTTTATTCTGTATGGTGGCAGTTGAAGAAAACAATTTTTCCAAATTAAAGGCATGACTGCCTTTGCCAAAAGCTCTCTAGGCACAGACTGTATGTTATTACTCCTTTTAGCATGGTGTCAGTCACACCTTAGATCTTTGGTAAAAGACTACTGATTTTTTTTGAAAAATTTCAGAATGATATACAGTACAACACAGAATAATTTCTTTCTAATTTGGGCCTGTAAAGACCTACATATCCTTTATAGTAGCTCAGGTCACGAATCCAGGGGGATATCTGAGGAATGGAGACCATTCTTGTGTTAAAATGTGCTGTGGTTAAGAAACGTGTGGAGACATTGATAGGTGAGAACGTGTCTAAATCCAACCATTTCTGGGGTTTGAAGAACATGACATGTAGAAAGTGAGCATGTATCTAATTAAGGTTGACCTAGGGAAAGAATAAAGGATGGCATAGGATGCGGCTGGATTTCCAACTTGGGTCTGAACTTGAGGAGTTTCTTCAAGGCCTCCATCTGGAGTCCTGTAGGGGTCCTAACTGTGGTACCTTGGTTTCCCTCTCCAGGTTTGTGTCAGACCAGGTGACCTGGGATATAGACAGTCAGTTCCTTCTGGGCCCAGCCTTCCTGGTCAGCCCTGTCCTGGAGCCTGTGAGTATGGAGGCCTCTGATGAATAGAGGATCCCAGCTATGAGGCCGGTGACTAGTCGAAGAGAAGAGGCCTCATCTGATGGGGTCCTGAGATGTGGTTTCTTATTCTACCTCTGTCTCTTCCTCTCCCTCTGAGCTGAAGTTCATTACTTAGGTGTTCTGGTCCTCAGCTCCCTCATCTTTAAAATCAGTATAACGAATTCTGATTCATTGGATAATCAAGAAGGAAAAAACCCTTTGATACATTTGAAGATATAATCATTTCTTCTTTAACTGAAAGAAGGAGTATGAGTCAGGTGGAGACAGTACTATAAGGAAATCCTTGCTATCCTCTATCACCATTAAAACAAAACTTTTCAGAAGGATTGTTTGTGTATACTTTTGTATACAAAGCAATGTGTATACTTTTGTTGCTGGCTAGCTCTTCCCTTCCTCCAAAAGGGGTCCTCAGGCAGCCATTTCTTTACTTCATTCATCAATGATTAGGCTTCTGATTAAAATAACAGTTAACCGGATCTTCTCCAAAACTTACTGCACTAATCATAATTTCTGAAGTATTGGTGCCGTAAACCTACAATTTTTTTTTCTGCTCTAGACCCAGCCTCAGTTTGTCTCTTTAGAGAGGGTATGGGATAAGTCTATAAGTAAATGATGATTTTTTTTTCCCCCCTTAAGTCCCGGATCCCACAGGGTTTTACAGAAGCCACCATTTTTGGTTAGGCAGATCTCCCCAGTTTGAGAAGGGATCCAAGAAGGGAGCCTTCCCCAACACTGGTGACCTCTAGAGAGAAGAGGCCTGTGGGTCCAAGGCCATTACATTGTTTTGACCCCTTTACTCTGCAAATGGTTACTCTGCCCTAGAGAGCTGAGCCTACTGCTCATGCCTTGTTTTTTTTGTTGTTGTTTAATTTTAGAATGCAAGAAATGTCACTGCATATTTCCCTAGAGCCCGCTGGTATGATTACTACACGGTAAGTTTTTCTGATTGTTTCTATACAACCTGGGGAAATGACAGCATGCACAGGCTTTAGAATCTGACGGACCTCAGGTCAAATTCTGGCTCCGTAACCCACTTGTTGTGTGTCTTGGACATGTCACTTTTAACCTTGTAGCCTCATTTTTCTCACCTCCACATGGGGAAAGACCGCTTCCTCACAGAATTGTTCTGAAATGTGTGAAAGCATCTCCTGTAGTGCCTGGCTTTCTGTGGGTGTTCTTTATGTGTTAGTTTTTATCTTTCCTCATACCACCACTATTCACAGTGGTGTAAATGGTGGACACTGGTAAATGCTTGAAGTTGTGCTGGAAGCTATGTTTTTTGTTTATATTCTCCCTGCTAGACTGGAAGTTCATAAGTATTAGGAGCCTTTTCCCCTCTGTCTTTTTACATAATACCTTCTTTTATAGCATAGATGCCCAAAGAGGAGTTGTTAAATGTACTTTCCTAAGGTAAGCAAGGCCCTAGGCAGTATGTAAAATGTACACAGAGGTATAAGGCCTGACTTTTGTGAGCTGGTGTAATGCAAATGCATTTAGAAATGGGGAAGGAACACAGCCTTCTCTGTCATATGACTTTTCTGGGCTAGTCTGAACCCCAGAGACTAAGTTGGGAAACAGTCTTTCATAGAAGCTTCAAGCAGTGTTCTTTCTTTTCTTTTTTTTTTTTTTAATTTTTATTGGAGTACAGTTGATTTATAATGTTGTGTTAGTTTCAGGTGTACAGCAAAGTGAGTCAGTTATACATATACATATATCCACTCTTTTTTAGATTCCTTTCCCATATAGGCCATTACAGAGTATTGAGTAGAGTTCCCTGTGCTATGCAGTAGGTCCTTATTAGTTTTCTATTGTATATATAGTAGTGTAATTATGTCAATTCCAATCTTCCAATTTATCGCTCCCCTCCCTTACCCCCTGATAACCAAAAGTTTATTTTCTACATCAGTAACTCTATTTCTGTTTTGTAGATCAGTTAATTAGTAGCCTTTTTCTAGACTCCACATATAAGCGATATCATATATTTGTCTTTCTCTGTCTGACTTCACTCAGTACAACAATCTCTAGGTCCATCCATGTTGCTGCAAATGGCATTATTTTGTTCTTTTTTATGATGGAGTAACATTCCACTGTATATATGTACCACATCTTCTTTATCCATTCCTCCGTTGATGGACATTTAGGTTGCTTCTGTGTCCTGGCTATTGTGAATAGTGCTGCAGTGAACATTGGGGTTCATGTATACTTCCGAATTATGGTTTTCTTTTGTGTATGCCTAGGAGTGGGATTCCTGGTCATATGGTAGTTCTATTTTTAGTTTTTTAAGAAACCCCCATACTGTTTTCCATAGTGGCTGTACCAATTACTAGAGAAATGCAAATCAAAACTACAATGAGGTATCACCTCACACCAGTCAGAATGGCCATCATCAAAAAATCTACAAACAATAAATGCTGGAGAGGATGTGGAGAAAAGGGAACCCTTCTACACTGTTGGTGGGAATGTAAATTGGTACAAGCAGTGTTCTTTTGCAGGGACACAGACAAGTCAGAGTTTGATTTGTTTTTAATAAGTTTATTAATTTAATTCATTTTTGACTGCATTGGGTCTTCATTGCTGCACACAGGCTTTCTCTAGTTGCGGCGAGCGGGGGCTACTCTTCGTTGCGGTGTGTGGGCTTCGTAATGTGGTGGCTTCTCTTGTTGTGGAGCACGGGCTCTAGGCACATGGGCTTCAGTAGTTGTGGCACGCAGGCTCAGTAGTTGTGGCTCACAGGTTTAGTTGCTCCACGGCATGTGGGACTGAAACTGTGTCCTCTGCATTGGCAGGGGGATTCTTTTTTTTTTTTTTTTTTTTTTTTTTTGGGGGGGCC
>NW_020174578.1:2228024-2250411 GCF_003031525.2 Neophocaena asiaeorientalis asiaeorientalis | reverse complement strand
ATTAAAACATTTTTTTTTTTTTTTTTTTTTTTTGTACGCGGGCCTCCCACTGTTGTGGCCTCTCCCGTTGCGGAGCACAGGCTCCGGACGCGCAGGCTCAGCGGCCATAGCTCACAGGCCCAGCCGCTCCGCGGCATGTGGGATCTTCCCGGACCAGGGCACAAACCCACGTCCCCTGCACTGGCAGGTAGACTCTCAACCACTGCGCCACTTGGGAAGCCCGGCAGGTGGATTCTTAACCACTGGAGCACCAGGGAAGTCCAGAGTTTGATTCTTGAGGAAGAATCGTAGGTAATGTCCTCCTCTCCTGACTTTTCTGAGCAGAGCAAAGCAGCAAACTAGAAATACAGCAAAAGGATAACAGCAGGAGGACAAGAGGCAGAGCGTGCTCTGGGCCCTTTCAGCCAAGCCATTTGTAGTAGGACTGGGTGAAAACCCTGCAAGGACAATGGAAATTTTGTTCCTTCTCTTCTCTGTCTTATGGAGCCCTGAGTCCTCCCTGACACGCCCTTTTTTCCTGAGCTGGATCTGTCCTCTGGTCGGCAGTAGGTTAAGACTGCTCTGTGCTTCCCAGCGAGGGCTTTCTGGGAGGGAGCAGCCAACTTCCTTTAAGTGAGTGAAGCCTTTGTCCTGAGTTTGCATGTTGACTGGCTTAGTCACTAACAGGCAGTCACTCTGAGTACACTGAGGCTCCTGGGTGCGGGGCCAGGGCCAGGGTGAAGCAAGTAACGTGCCTAGGGCACACGGTTTAAGGAGGCACCCCTTTTTAAGGCGGCCCCTGTGTTTGCAGGACGCTGACAGTAAGTGCCTTCTTAAATGGTGCATCCTAGGCACCTGACACATCTCACTCTAGTCCCAACCTTGCCCAGGTGCAAACCACCTTACTGAGCTCTGGGTGTGGTATATACTGGAAAAGTTTCCCTATGGAGTTCACCATCTAATCTGGAGCTAATATTTGCATGTTATAAACACTAATACATATGTACATAATTATATATACCATATAAAAGAAAGTGAAGTGTGAGGGCTATCAAAGAAGAGAAAAGTTTCCTGGAATTGCTGGTTTTATACATGGCTTTTAAATAGAAAATAGCTTTTTTTTTAACATCTTTATTGGAGTATAATTGCTTTACAATGGTATGTTAGTTTCTGTTTTATAACAAAGTGAATCAGTTATACATATACATATATCCCCATATCACTTGTGTCTCCCTCCATCCCAGCCTCCCTATCCCGCCCCTCTAGGTGGTCACAAAGCACTGAGCTGATCTCCCTGTGCTATGTGGCTGCTTCCCACTAGCTATCTTATTTTACATTTGGTAGTGTATATATGTCCATGCCACTCTCTCACTTTGTCCCAGCTTACCCTTCCCCCTCCGCATATCCTCAAGTCCATTCCCTAGTAGGTCTGCGTCTTTATTCCCATCTTGCCCCTAGGTTCTTCATGACCATTTTTGTTTGTTTGTTTTTTAGTTTCCATACATATGTGTTAGCATACAGTATTTGTTTTTCTCTTTCTGACTTACTTCACTCTGTATGACTGACTCTGGGTCCATCCACCTAACTACAAATAACTCAATTTCATTTCCTTTTGTGGCTGAGTAATATTCCATTGTATATATGTGCCACATCTTCTTTATCCATTCATCTGTTTATGGACACTTAGGTTGGTTCCATGTCCTGGCTATTGTAAATAGAGCTGCAATGAACATTGTGGTACATGACTCTTTTTGAATTATGGTTTCCGCAGGGTACATGCCCAGTAGTGGGATTGCTGGGTCGTATGGTAGTTCTATTTTTAGTTTTTGTTTGTTTGTTTGTTTTAGGTACGCAGGCCTCTCACTGTTGTGGCCTCTCCCATTGCGGAGCACAGGCTCCGGACGCGCAGGCTCAGCAGCCATGGCTCATGGGCCCAGCTGCTCCGCGGCACGTGGGATCTTCCCAGACCGGGTCACGAACCCGTGTCCCCTGCATCGGCAGGCGGACTCTCAACCACTGAGCCACCAGAGAAGCCCCTATTTTTAGTCTTTTAAAGAACTTCCATACTGTTCTCCATAGTGGCTGTGTCAATTTAAATTCCCACCAACAGTGCAAGAGTGTTCCCTTTAAATAGAAAATAGCTTTGATTGAGTCTTTCAACTTTTTTTGTTTCTTTTTGAGACAAAACAAAACATAGGAAGCCAAATGCTGATGGAACAAGCCATTTAGAAAAATATAAAATTTTGATGTTTAATTAGAATCAAGTAGTTTTGAGTAGTTTCATCAGAGGCTATCTGGCCCACAAAGTGTAAAATATATCCTATCTGACCCTTTAAAGGTGAAATTTGTTAATCCCTATTCTAGAGGATACACAAAGTGTATGAGACCTATTTCACCATCTGGTCATGTGAAAAGGAACAAGTTAAGGAACCTACTGTATAACACAGGTAACTCTGCTTAATACTCTAATAACCTAAATGGGAAAAGAATTTGGAAAAGGAATAGATACATGTATTTGTGTAACTGAATCTCTTTGCTGTATACCTGAAACTAACAAAACATTGTTAATTAACTATACTCCAATATAAAATAAAAATTAAAAAATCATTCGAGGGCTTCCCTGGTGGCGCAGTGGTTGAGAGTCCACCTGCCGATGCAAGGGACACAGGTTTGAGCCCCGGTCTGGGAAGATCCCACATGCTGCAGAGCGGCTGGGCCCATGAGCCATGGCCGCTGAGCCTAGGCGTCCGGAGCCTGTGCTCCACAATGGGAGAGGCCACAACAGTGAGAGGCCCGTGAACCAGCAAAAAAAAAAAAAAAAAAAAAAATCCTTCGATATAAGGAACACTGTGGAATATTAAAATATAGTGTAGAAATTTAGAGGAAGAAGAAATGCAAGTATACTGGTTAAAGGATGGAAGATATCAGAGGAATATGGACTGGAAAGGTACCCTGAAAGACAGATGGGGTGCCAAAAAATTAGCAAAGTAAAAATCCCTCCACTGGTAAAAATTCAAATATTGGAAAAGGGAAAACGGAAAGTAAAATTCACCATTCTCCCTGTCTCCCAATCCTTGGTCCCCCTTCTAAAGCTAACCCCCATTAACAACCTGTTATATATCTTTGCTGATAAAAATGTGTGCATAGATTAGCATATGTGTATTCTTTTTTTATTTACACAAATAATATCTTGCATACTGTGCATAACCTTGATTAATTCACCTAATAACATATCTTGAAGGTCTTTGTATGTCAGCACTTGAAGCTCTTCCCCATTCTTTTTAGGAGCTGTGTTATGTTCCATTGTATGGAATCATTTAGCAAAGCACCTCAGTGGATGGACAGTTAGGATTTTAATTTGTTTTCTTGTTTTCTTTTTATAAGTAATGGTGCAATTCTATAGGAAATATCACGGAACATATATCTTGGTGTAAGTTTTGGTCAGTGAATTTGCTGGGGTAAAGTATTTGACATTTTGACAGATGTTGGCAGATTGCTTTCCAAAAGGTTTTATCAGCACCCAGTCCCACTGACAGTTTACAGAAGTGTCAGTAAAATATACTCAATACTTTAAAAGATGAAAAGGAAGGATGTACTTCAGATGTTAGCAAAAGCATGGAAAAATTTGCACCTGGTAAATAGAATGGAAACTTAGGCTCTCCACTTGGAGCAGATGATTCAATCAGATCCTGTTTCTGAACTGGGTTTCTTTGTTGTCACACAGGTTATTATATGCTTAAGTGAGGTAGGAATTTATGTATAGTTCATATAATTCCTGTTTCTACAGTACCTAAATTTTCACCTCTTCCATTCAACAGAACATTGTTAAACCTAAATTTCCATCTTGTCTGTTCAAGAGAGCATGTCTTTCATGTGCTCCACTCCCACCCATCACCCAGTGGTTTTCTGAATTTCTAGCCAGAGAAGATGCTTAACACAAGAATCCTTAATAAAAGTTGGCAAAATTTCAGAAACAACTTACATTCCCATCAGCACTTGATAAGAGTGTTCATTTCCCTAAGTAATTGTCAGCTTTGAATATTTGTTTTTTAAAATGTTTATTTTTATCTATTTATTTATTTTTTTTCTGGTACGCGGGCCCCTCACTGTTGTGGCCTCTCCCATCGCGGAAAACGGGCTCCGGACGCCCAGGCCCAGCGGCCACAGCTCACGGGCCCAGCCGCTCCGCGGCATGTGGGATCCTCCCGGACCGGGGCCCCTGCATCGGCAGGCGGACTCTCAACCACTGCGCCACCAGGGAAGCCCCTAAAAAGAAATTGTAAGGTGCAATCTAGGAAACTACCCAGAAAGCAGAACAGAAAGGGAAAGAGATAGAAAGCAGGAGAGGGAAAAATGAGAAAGTCCTACTTGTCTTGAGAGCTACCACTATAGCTTGTAGACTGTTTGGGAGCGGGAGAGGCATGGAATTACTCTGACTTGGCTTACTGATTACCTGTTTTAGTGCAGATTAAGAGCAGACGGTGTGTGTGAATTAAAGTTTTGATGTACTTCACTCGTGGCCATTTTGTTTATTTGTTTACAGCGTAGAATATATATCGGAGTTTTAAAACAGTGCTTCTCAGTCATATTCAGCGACTACGCAGCTGATGAAAATGCCCCTTTACAAAGTCACACTGGGTTGTCATTTCTTATTTTAATAATGCTGCTTTTAGATTTGATCTTATAGTCATGTCTTTATCGATATTTTAACAGGAATTTTTTAGGCTAGCCTGGTCAGAAACTATTTAAAGGAAACAAGCCTGTGACTCATTAGGTCCTGGAAGGGAAATCATGAGAAGGTAGCGTATCATATTTAGCCACAATGTATAGTAGAATGAAAAAAAAAACATTGAGAGAAATCAAGAATTTGGTAGAAATATAACTGACGGTTTCACATGTATCAAGTTTCACTTGAAGGTAGGACAATCAATGGAGGAAAAGTCCAGCATTCGTAAGATACTAGAATAAAGTGTCATTAGAAAGCATATAACTCAGTTTTCTCATGATATCAGTAAGAAAACTGAAAAAGCCCAGAGATGTGGGCTGGAATTTGTATTAAGTCCTATAGACTTATAGACTTATAGACTCCTGAGGCCCCCTCAGGCAGGCCCACGAAACAGAGTCCACCCCGGCGAATGTGATATAGATTGAATCTGCATAAAATGAACACCGGGGACCAAAAGTGAAGAAATGTGATGGCAGCTGTGCTCCTTACCTCTAAAGTGGTGATTCTCAAAAGGAGGGACCTACCTATCAGGGGACATTGGCCATGTCTGGAGACATTTTTGGTTGTCACAGTGTGGTGGGAAGTGGGGGAGATGCATCTAGTGGATGGACACCGGTCAACATCTAGAAATCACAGAACAGTGCCCACAGCACAGGGTTATCTGGCCCAGAACGTCCACAGTGCTGAATTCGAGAAGCCTTGCTCTAGGCTGAGAACGTGTGGGAGGACGGTTTCTTAGGAATCGAGGCTTATGGCCTGGGGTGAGAGATGCTTCTCCCTGTCACAGGCAAGATCAAGATGTGAAACATAAAGGAAGATGTAATGAGTTAAAGATAAGGATTTGTGAAGTAAGGCAGTTCACTTTAATTATTTCTGTCAAGTAGGAGTCAAAGGTGTTAGTGAGGGTGGGGTGGGGGGCAGTGGAGGGAGACAGAGGCGGAGAGGGGACAAAACAAAGGGAACGTGTCTTTGGGGGAGTGAATTGGGAGCCGAACAGAAAGAAAGAAGGCTCGCTCAGCCTCCTCTAGCAGTGCTTCCTACGCAGTAACAGGATGTGGGGTAAGGGTAGGGTGAGAGGCAGCTGTGATCTCATGGGGTGTGTACAGCAGAAGCCCCCAAAGACAAGAGACCCTGACATGATGCCCTGGCAGCAGCTCTCGATCCCGTAGAGCAGCTGGGCGAGCGTGGAAAAGTGTGATAACAGGTCCTGAACAGGCAGCAGGTTCTGAGCGTGGACAAGATGTCTGGTAAATGCATCATTCGGGCAGATGTGTTCTCTCCATCACCTTCTTCTGGCCCACAGGGTGTGGACATTCAAGCCCGGGGAGAGTGGAAGTCCTTGCCAGCGCCTCTTGACCACATTAATCTTCATGTCCGTGGGGGCTACATCCTGCCCTGGCAAGAGCCTGCACAGAACACCTACTTAAGGTGAGGGAGGGCGCCACATTTCTCCCTTCCACGCCAGGCAGCCCAGATCCTGGTGAAGCCCACCAATCTGTAAACCGCATCCTCAGGCCCCAGAGCACTTTTACTAAACAGTTTGGTTTGCTTGCTTGCTTACTTGTTTGTATTTTAGCCTTTTTTGGATTCTGTACTCTGAACAATTCTTAATTACCAGCTATTTTAGATCTAAGTGGGTGTGCTATTAGGTCTCATTAGTGACATTTGAGGTGGAAGTCAAACAGGAGAGCAACCATGGTTCATGCTAGTTTTAAAAGACTGGATCATAATTGACTCTTTGCTAAGAAAATTACTGCTGAAAAATTGTGTAAGCCATATGGCAACTGAGGCTGAGATCCCTTACACGCAAGATTTTAAAATTCTAGACCTAACCTATAGCCTATGTATTCTAGACCTATATAATAATTGATAATAGCCGACAGCAGGTGAATGCTTGCTCTGTGCCTAGAACTGTACTAATATGGAGATTTTTATTTGGAGATTATCTATTTTTCCTAACAAAAGGAAAGATAAGCCCTATGGTGTAAGTACTGTTATCATCCCCATTTTTCAGATTAGCAAAGAGAGGCTTCAGGAGGCTAAGTGATTAACCCAGAGTCACACAGTTAGTAAGGAGTTAAGCAGGGACTAAAATCCATGTATGTCTGATGTCAGACTAAAATTCTTGGAGCCCTACTCATCGCAAAAATTCTGTTGAAAACTGAAGAACTTAGGACATCTGTAAACAGAACTCACGGTACATGTGGACATTAGGTCATGAAAAAAGAAAGATTGAAGCACTAGGCTTTTCCTCACAGTGGAGAAAGGAAGGAAGCCAGTGAGTTTGCTTGTAGCTTTTTGTAGAGATTGTAGATCTCCTATGAGCTTATACAGCCTTAAAGGAAAATTCCCTTTGATTCATTCATTCATTCCTGACATGAAGTCGTACAGCTTATGGAGACAGAACTAGAACTAGGTCCCAAGTCTCCAGAATCCCAGTACCCAGTCTTTATATCATGAATCACTTCCTTTATGTTTTTATGAAGAAGCTTGGTTTGTGGCTGTGGCTTTGTTTTTACCCAAAGTCTCTTTCCTCTGTCATTGCAGCCGTCAGAAATTCACAGGCTTCAAGGTTGCCTTGGATGATGAGGGGACTGCTGAAGGTTGGCTCTTCTGGGATGATGGGCAAAGCATTGGTGAGTAAGGGCCACCTCGGATTCATTCATGTCAATACCATTGGCTAGGTTCCTGGATACCTTATAGGGCTGCTATTTCCTTTTCTGTGTTAAGACAATCGTGCACTTTTAAATATAGCCGTTTGTTACTTTTAAGTGTATAATACATGATCCTTGTGCCTCATGCATATGAAGCTTAACTCTGAATCTCTCACCGTTATCCAGCTGTCCTAATCCACTGTGGAAAACAGCAGTGTAGGAGCCATAGGGGGAGTTGCTTTATAGCCAACTGAGCTATACTCCCATATCTGGTTTATGTTCAAGGGCACATTCCCTAATTACATGTCCCAGTGAGAGAGGCAGTGCCTCTATCAGCTGTGCTATTTATTGGGGGGAATCTTCCATTAGGAGTTTACAGGAATTAGTAACCTCTCAGGAGGATGTCTCAAGCACCATTAGTAATTTCTAGGCCCAGTGATACCCAATAGAACTTTCTGCAGTGATGGAAATGTTCTATATCTGTGTTGTCCAATATGCTAGCAAGTAGGCATATGTGGTTATTGAGCACTTGAAACATGACAAGTGCATCTGAGCAACTGGAGTTTAAATTTGATTTAATTGTAATTAAGTTAAATTTAAATAGCTACGTTTGGCTAGTGGCTCCTATCTCAGACAGCACAGCTCTAGAGGATAGCCAATGCCTTCTGACCGAGTGACCAGCAACTTAGAAAGAGGCAAGTGTGTGGGGAAGAGTGAGAAAGCCACCGAGGTAGGGTGTGGGGCGGGAGTACCTGTAACAAAGCTCTGGCTAGTCCATCTTTAAGGATATTCTCCCTGGACCTGCGGCATAAATTAAGGATAAAGGACAAAGAAGTCTATTCTCTGGAGATGGCATTTAAAAAATTGCCTAAGACCTCTCAAGATAAACTGACCAATTACACACCAGTCTTGGTGTTTGTGATGTGGTGTGCATGCACGTGTGTGCAGATATGGTGCGTCTCTAGCAGAAGGAGTCTGGAGATTCCGAAGTGACTACCAAGATGTTGGGAATCACAGACCACAAGAAAGAGAAGTGGACTAAGTGTGGTGTTAGAAAACTGTACTATATGAGGCGACTCTCTTAGACAGAGGCATCTGTATACACTCACTTCAAACATTTTGTGTAAACTGAGGTTGGAGCCAGAGTCTGACTAAATCTCCCAAAACGGAACTCTGTAAAGAAGAAAAATAAGATAAAAAACCCAAACAAAAATCATCCCTACTTTCTCAACCAAGGTAACCAGGTAAGCAATTAGAATTCTAGAGCATGTTCCAGATCATGCTTACTTTGTTCTTTGTTTGCAGATACCTATGGGAAAGGACTCTACTACCTGGCCCACTTTTCTGTCAGCCAGGTGAGTGTGACTGGGACTGTGAAGGGAGAATATAGAATTCTACTAGCTTACGAAGATGCTGGGAATCATGACATAAATCCACCTAGAATTCCTTCACTGTTCATCTTACTAATTTGCAACTTCCCCATCCTCTAGACTTCAGATAGAGATATAATATGCTCCCCGGAAGTCTTCTGTGATCAAGCCCATTCATATTTCATCAGTAGCTTATTCCAGTTCACCAAGCACGGATGGACAGGCTGTTTTGATGTTTCCTAGCCCTTGTTCCTATGTCACCTTGGAACGGTCAGCGTATTTTGTGACTTCCTCACATGTGGAATATAAGGTTCCCAATAGCTGAGATTCTTTGTCTTCCTAGAATTGGGCTGATTCTAGAGACCCTGCCAGGGCTTAAGCAATGCAGGTTTGGATGGTAGTTGACAAAAGGAAATAGAATGCTAAAATCATGGTCTCACTATGCAAGGTCACAAGAAGGGGGGGCTCTTAAGTTATCTCACTTCATGGTCTACATTTGCGCCTAAAAAGAGGTTGTGAAAAATTTGAACAAATTTTGCTGTTTTTCCCCCCTCTGGTTTCTTTTATCTCCAATTGACAGAATACAATGCACAGTCATGTAATTTTCAACAAATACATCAGCGATACAAACCCTTTGAAACTGGGCTACATTGAGATCTGGGGAGTGGGCAGTGTCTCCGTTTCCGGTGTCAGCATCTCTGTGAGCGGCGTGGTTATAACACCCACCTTCTCCTACAACTCTACAACACAGGTTTGTGACCAGTGAAAAGTCCAAATGGTATTTCCCAACCCTGAGCTACCTAGGGCAGTTCCTTCCTGCTTCCCTTCCAGATGATACCCTCTCCTGCAAAGCCCTTCCCGAATCCCTCTGTGTTCCGTGTGTCAGAGAGGACAGCACGGAGATGAAGGGAAAATTCAGGGTTTATCATCATTTGGAATTGATGGTCTGGATCCTTACTTGTCATGTACTCTTGTCTGCAAACCTATGTAAAACTTTGTCTTTGCCTCAGAGATCTACTTCTCAAACAGCTTGAACTACCATATTTCATCAATTATAAGACACCATCAGTTAAAATTTGCTCCTTTATTTCCCGTGCCACAAAGAAAGAAAAAGTCTTACAAAAGTATGATTCTATGTTTTCCTATCACTTAAAACTTCTATTTTAAAAATATAGAAAGCTTTACAAAATTTCTTTAACCAAAGATTTTTATCATTTTACTATGATACTACAGAGGAAAATGTTGGGTGGAGATACGTGGACATTGATAAATCTGCATCAAGGTAATTTAGGAGAGGGAAAATCTAAATGTGAAGAAATATTAGAAACATCTTAACTGTTTTATATCATTTAAGTTTTTCTTTTATTATGTAAATTTCTAGGTAAATATTTTAAATTATTTTATTTGATTTATTATCATTTAGAAGAAAAATATGTGGCCCGAATTGGTTAAGATATTTCCTCTGAACTGTCAAAGGTGTTGGTGATACATCATTTCATAAACATTCTTTCACTGCTGTCAATGCAGTTTACTCCAAAGCCACTAAGATCCTTTATACAAGTTTTCATCGTAGCATATTTTTTTGATTTTACTGTCAGCCAAGATACATATTCCTTTCTAAAATGATTCTTAAGTGGTTTACAGTCCATCCATTCGTAACACCAGTAGAAGCAATGAAGTTCCCACGTGTACAAACCGTTGTCAGGAGGGCTACTTGTTCGCAGTAATTCCAAGCCTGTTGATTGTAAGACACATTCTGATTTCATGAATGTTAAATATGTGAAAAATCTGCACATTGGGTTTAATGCAGTGTTGTGGTTCCAGTACCTAGCCTCATGGTAAATGGGCTCTTTCCTTGTGTGCTTACTTCTTGCTTTTTTCAGAACTTTCTTTTTTCATAATCCTTCCTGATTACAAAGCCTGAAATGCAAGTTTTCCTTCATTTTGTATTTTTTATTTGTTTCCTCATTTTTGTGGTTTTCTTGTCAACCAACTTCCCCAACTCGACCAAGAGCTTATAAAGGACTTTGCCCAATTGTGTTGCTGACAAACAAGCTAACTACTGCACATGCGGTGAAACTTTATGGAAAGTGTTTGCCTAGAAAAAAACACTGAAATATCAGACTCTTACTGGGCAATCATCAAGGCGCCATAAGGGAAGAGGAGAAGCAGGCAATAAAAGGAGGGCTCCGAGGAGATTTTCTCCAATTTGTGCCGCTGTTTCTCTGCAGTGGTTGTGTATTTCATTATTTAGGGTCTTGTTGTCTTTTCCCTACATACTGAATGATTTTTGTACTCCAAGGGATTAAGAAATACCCTTCTCACCTGAAAATCTGAGGGCAGTCTGGAAGCTAGGCAACGACTTGTGAAAGTGTGTATGGACCACTGGCTTGTATCTGATTTGCTTGACTGCAGGAAACTTCAATCACCAGATGCCCAATGCTTTTTCTTTGGTTCCCAACAGGTGTTAAACATTGATGTGACCAGCAGAAACCTCAGCTTACACAATTTCACTTCATTGACATGGAGAGCACTCTGAATTTTTAGAGCAAGATCCTAACTACGAATGGCTTTGATACTACTTATACTTCATGCTCATAAAATTATTGTGTGTTGTCAGATCGTGCCCAGTACAGCTAAAATATTTTCTTGGTTTTGTTTTATGTTCTGTCTGTGTTTTAGCCCTGTGCTATAGGCAGTAGGGAGGTGTGGAAAACTGCGGGTTACCTTGATGTCTCTCTGTGATTAGTATGGTACTGATGGCTAAGCATACATATACTGAAGACGCACTGGGTCCATGATGAAGCATGTGTGCGTGTATATGTGTGTGTGATTAGGGGATGGGCCCACTCTTGCTAAATATACAAGCTACAGCTTCCCAGGATGGTTTGGATCCTAGAGCTAACTAACTCATCAGAAAAGTATCCAGAAAGAATATCTGCCAGGTAGTTATAGGGAGATGGGATAATTTGCTGAGAGCATGATATAAGGGGAAGAAAAGGCAAACGTAGGGAAGGTAAGCAGGAAAGATGAGAGAGAACAGATGATGAGGATAAAAGTGACCATGACAAGTAAGAAGATAACATACAAGTGTTAGGAATAGCAGCCTCATGGGAAGGAGAAGGGAAGAGCTAGCTCACTTGAAAACAAGAGGAGGGGCTAGGGGAAATCCTTAGCCTATGGGAATAGGGCTGGGGTGAGATTTAAGCAGGCAAAGTTGAAGGAAGGAATCTGAATGTAAAAAATAACTTGTTTTTGCTGTGGTGTGCTTTGAAATATGTAAACCTTATTTCTCTACTCTGTGCCTGATGTATATAACCACAGTTCACACAAATGCATGCAACTCATGTGCCAACTGAAAATAGGCACGCACATTTACAAAAGATTTTGAATTTTGTGGTCATTTGACCGTGGGTAATCTCTCTTCGGCATTAAAACTTCTTTCTGTTCAGCAAAATCCCTTTTGAACTGGTCTCGTTCTCTTCGGCATCAGAGTTCCTGCAGGCTAACCCACCAAAGAAATGACCAGGTTTATGGTTATTCACCCTTTTCCTTGTGCCTCTGGCATGGGTTTTTCTTAGAGTTAGGTTTGTGGGAGGGTGTGCTTGGATGTTTGTTGTTTTTTTAATCATCATAGAAGTTACTATACTTGGTAACATAACTCTGGCAAAAACAGAATTTGCAACACTGTTGGTTAAAACACTAGGTGGTTAGATTTTGGGAGAAAGAAATTATATACTAATGTTCAACAGGGATATTTACTTTTAGTATTACTTGAAAATGAGTGTATTAGAGATGAATGTGTTTACTTTCCTACGTCTTTTTCTATCTTTCCCTTTTTTTCATTGAAGTATAGTTGATTTACAATTTTGTGTTAGTTTCAGGTATACAGCGAAGTGATTCAGTTTTATATATATATGTGTATATATATAACCTTTTCAGATTACTTTCCATTATAGGTTATTATAAGATATTGAATATTGTTTCCTGTGTTATACAGTAAATCCTTGTTGATTATCTATTTTATATATAGTAGTGTGTATCTGTTAATCCCATACTCCTAATTTATCCCCCCTCCCTTTCTCCTTCCTTCCTTCCTTCCTTCCTTTCTCTCTTTCTTATACCAGGAAGCCAGATTCTACTTGGTTACTCATGTGTCAGTGCCTCCATAAAAATAATATAGGTAAATTAGCTTAGTATTCTAATTATCAAAATAAGAGGCTTTTGGATGAGAGATTGCACTAACTAGGCAACTAGTGAAACATGGAAAAACAACCACAGGAATCCTTTGATCAAAGAGATGG
Organism: Neophocaena asiaeorientalis asiaeorientalis; assembly: GCF_003031525.2. Lineage (NCBI taxonomy): Eukaryota > Metazoa > Chordata > Mammalia > Artiodactyla > Phocoenidae > Neophocaena > Neophocaena asiaeorientalis. The sequence goes on along the minus strand of NW_020174578.1, from coordinate 2,237,378 downwards.
GAAACTTGTCAGCTATCCTTTGATTAACCCAGGAAGGCTACCAGTAGGAAAGGATTATTTACTTGATATATGAGAAATATTTTATGTTATCATCAAGGACATATTGCTAGAAGTTGGCTCTGGTTGCTACAAAATGCTCAAGGAGAAGATTTCTTACTAGAGAATCCTGATTGCCAAGTCTCTGAGTGAAGCATGAAAGACTTTACATTTGTAGCGTCAAGGGCCCTATTGACAGTCTAGTGGCATCTATGGAACCCCTCCTAAGAATGATGTTCTTAAATGCATAAAGTAAAATGCATACTATTGTAAAGGAATCCTATTATATTAAAATGCAGTTACGCAAATATTAAAAAAAATTAATATAGTAATACATGAGGTGTTTTTAAAAATTATCACATTAAGTAACAAGATCTAGCAAGTGGATCTAATGTCATAACGTCAGTGTGATGAGCAGCATAAACAATATTTTGAGATATCTACAATTTTTTTTACACTTTATTTTTAATCGACGTATAGTTGATTTACAATGTTCTGCCAATAGCTAACTTCACTGTTCCTTCTTACTAATGAAAAATGGTAAGATACTGGCTCACAAGCTTGTCTCTTCCCTTCAAAATGTCTCTGTTACTTTTTCATTGGTCAACACAAGCATGTGACCTAATATCTTCCAGCTGCTGGTTAGCAAGAAGGGATGGTGAAGGTAGCTGTTTTCTGCACTATAGGAAACACATTATAGCTGGGATTGTCAGTTAGCATTTAAAGTGAATGATGTCACAAGTGCACACAGGGTGTGGGGAGTTAAGAGTAAACTGTCACACAAAGAATAGAAAGATTTGCGTAACAATAAATCTCCTTTATTGATCTTTTGCCAACATATTGTCCCAATTTGAAATGAGATCCAGGTGCATTTTCCCTTTTTACAAAGGCTCTCTTGTACTAAAGCAAAAGATACGGTGTCTATGTCATTCTAGGAGTTTATAGAGGCAGAAACCAAGTTTCTGTGCGTGCTTGTGTGTGTGTGTGTGTGTAAGTTCATGCACATTATTTTATACGGGAAACATATTTTCTGCCAGTGAAATTAATCCAAGGGTACACTATAGCTTGCAGGCTGGAGGGTCTCTGCTCAGAGTGGTCAAAAACTCCTGCTTGGAAAAGCTGACGTTTTTCTAAATTGACTTTTTTTTCTAGGTAACTGTGTGCCTTTAAAAAAAAAGTTGCTCCATTTTCATACTCTTTTTGTATAGATCTTATGCTTGTTTCTTTTTTTTAAATTAACATTTTTATTTTGAAATAAGTGTGGAGAAAAGTTGCAAAAATAGTATAAAAACTTCATTATATTCTTCACCTAGATTTCCCAAATATTATCCATAAACTATAAATTATTTACCATATTTCCTCTCTCACACACGTGCACACGTGCGTATAATTTGAGAGTTTGTAGACACAATGTCTCAACATCACAAAATGCTTTCGTGTGTATTTCCTAAAACACAAGGACATATTCTTACATAACCACAATATAATCAGCCAAGTCAGGAAGTTAACGTTCATACAATGCCACCATCTAATGCACACACGTTAGTCAAATTTCATCAATCATCCCAATAACGTTCTTTACAAAAAACACTAAACAACAACGACAACAGCAACAGGTAGTAATTTGGATGAGGAGCACACGGTGCATTCATTTTAACTGGATTTTTGTTTTTGTTTTTGTTTTTTTGCAGTATGCGGGCCTCTCACTGTTGTGGCCTCCCCCGTTGTGGAGCACAGGCTCCGGATGCGCAGGCTCAGCGGCCATGGCTCATGGGCCCAGCCGCTCCGCGGCATGTGGGATCCTCCCGGACCGGGCCACGAACCCGCGTCCCCTGCATCGGCAGGCGGACTCTCAACCACTGCGCCACCAGGGAAGCCCTGGATTTTTTTAAGTTTACTGTGGAACTATACCTCAGCCCCTCTTTTTCCTTCTTGATTTTGACGTTTTCACAATTACAAGTCAGATCTTTGTAGAATATTCCTCATTTTGGGTTTGTCTAATATTTCCTCATGGTCATAGCGAGGGTGTACATTTCTTGGACAGATATTACGTTGAATTGATGTTATGTGTTTCCTGGTATGCCTGTCAGGAGGCGCATGATGTCTGTCCATGACTGGTGATGCTGATTGGCTTACTTCCTTGAGGTGGTGTCTGCCAGGTCTATTGTAAAATTACTATTTCCTCTCATCATAATTAATAACTATATAGTGAGATACTTTGAGGCTATGTAGCTATTGGGTGACTCTCCTATTTTGTCACCCATTGATGATTCTTGTCTGATTCAATTTATTACTATACATGTATTAAATGGTGATTTTCTAACTTCACATTTTTTTCTCTATATTCATTACTTGACATTAAAAGGGCTCTTCTTTCTTTGCTATTTATTTTTTGAGTGATGCTTGGTAAATAGCTTCTTCCCTGAGCCCCCCCAGATGCACCCCTTCTCTGAGATCCCCACACATCCTCACAATCCAGCAACTAAAAGTCTAACTCTTGGAAATCAGGGGGCTTCCAGGGCTCCTCTTCACTGGCGTTCACTCGGACTGGTCAGTGCCTGTGCCGTGGCTTCAATATGTGAAGCCAGAATGGGATTCCTGCCCATGCAGGAAATAGACTAGTTAAGGGCAATTGAACTTCTGGTTCAGTGGTCCTCAATCTCGGATGCATATTGGAAACACCTGGAGAGTTTAATCATTCACTAATGCCTGGTCACTGCTCCCATCACCCAGGTGACTCTGATATGCGGTCAAGGTTGGGTGTCACTGCCGTGGTGGAGCAGTGGAGTCGGGGAGCCTGCTTGTTCGTCTCAGCTAAGTATAGCAGGAATTTAAACGTGATGAGAATTCTAGCAAACAGGAGTAAGAAACTAAGTTATCAGCTTTATGAAGGAGAGGGAGACAGAGAGACAGGGGAAGGAGGAAGAAGCAGAAGGAGGAGGAGAAGAAAAATAGAAGAGATGGGAAGAGAGGAGAGAGGGAGGGAGAGAAATGGGGCAAAGTATAAACAATGGATAAAGCTCATTTTAGGGCATACGGGAATTCTTGCGACTTTCCTATAAATTTGAAATTGTAACAAAATATTCTTATTCCTCAGGAAAGACCAGGTCCTTGTAAACATTAGCCTGTGGGTCCTCTTGTCATCACAGAAAAAAGTAATGAGGGAATACATCCCTTATTTGCTCTCCACATTTAAGATGGAGTTTTGAGTAGAGGAGGTGAGATGCAAAAAGAGTTACAGTCTCAGAGTCACTCAGAGCTGACCTGAACTTAGAGACCACTGAGGGATGAGGAATGACAGAGACCCATCTGCCAGAAGGTTCTAGGAGGAAGTTGGGGTCATCCCGTTCCACCTCAACTCTGAGCCCTTCTTTTTGTAATGTATCATTAGGCTTTCTGGAAACTGCAGTCACAAAACACAAACTGGAGAAACACTTGAGGTCATCTAATTCACGCTCCTACCCTGTGTAGGAATGTTTTCAAACATTTCCCCGTCTAATATATATGGATAATATCAATATAAATGCATCCCTTTTAAATATAGAAACAAATCATTCTCCATAGGTTGATATAAATATAGTTCCTCTCTGGAGGCAGTCAGCAGCAGGGGAAATGATCCATGGCACTGGGAAAGACTCAGAGGTGGATGCTGTGAACCCAAGGAGAAAATGGCCAGCCAGGGGCTCATAGAAGCTTCACCTCAGCTCCACAAGGGCGGGGGGTGTGTGGGGGGGTGCCTGTCCATTTCCTGTTCATTTTGGTGGTTTCTGTTCTGACCTAATGTCAAGCTCACAGAGGATGCTCAGTGAATATGTGCATGGCGACTAAGTGCTGAGATCAAGAGATGGAGAGGAAAACAAAATGAAAGAAGGAAGGCTTAATAAGAACCAGAAATTGAAGTGGGTACAGAGGAGAGGAACTGCACAGGGCCATGAGCTATACAAATGGAGCATTAGAAGATTCTGGCTGCAGAACCTTGGAGTAGCTGCCCAGCTGACTTGAACTTGTCAAGACAGACCCGAGAATAAGGCTGTAGCACAGACCGAGGTTTGTCATCAGAAACCCAGCCAGGAGGTTCTTCTTTTTTTGTCTTTTTGTTTTTACCTAAAAGATCGAGGTCGAAAGAATTTGCCTGGGGGGGCTTGGAGTAACACAGATTGGAATAGAAATGTCAGACTTATTTGTTAATTGGGCAAACCAGAGAGAAAAGGTCTCTTTTGATTGTTTTAAGTTTCTGTCTAGATTCATTTTTATCTGTGTGTTTCTTCATGCTGTAGAATGTAATTTGTGCACTTCAGACTGCTGCCAAAGGGCCTCAACCATGTTTTAAGATTATGACCTAAAAGAGAGCCTTCATTTCACTTGAATGTTAACAGAGAATCCCAGCAGCGAACCCAGAAGATCCCTCTGGCTTCGGGTAAGCTGTGTTTTCTTCTTTGCTCTGCCCCCCAAGCAGTGGCAAGGAGTTTACGGAGGCTAGATCCCTAATCTCCAGGGAGTTAGGATCCCTCTAAATACCTCGGAATATTCAGGGTAGGGGTCCCTTCCAGAAGTTAGGAACCATGAGCAAGGCGGTTCATGCACTAGCATGCCCTTGACCTGTTCTCAGAGCCCAAGTCAGCCTCCCTGGCCAGTTAGGCTCTTGACACCTGGCGATCTGAGTGTTGAGAAAGTGATACCTGTTGAGTAAATAAAGATCATCTGACAGTGGAGGCACAGGTGAGGCAAGCAAGGCCTGCATTAGATGTTGCAGTTTGGGCAGCCAGGCCCTCCAGTGCCCTCTGGATGCCTTATCCTGAGCCATTCAAGAGACCTCCCAGCTGCCTCTCCTGGACCAGAGGCTCAAAGGAAAGAGATGGCAACAGGAAGCGAGTTGCATTCTATTTAACTTGGTGTCTTGAGCTTTGTTCCTTGTAAGCAGAGCACCTTCCTTTACTGCAAATCACACATGTGGCTTGCTGCCTCTGCCTCACAGGACAAAATGGACAAAACTGTCAGAAGAAAAGAGAAACCGGAGCCCCTCCAAGGCCAGCATGGGCTGAGGAGGGGTTACAGGGCTCCCCCCTCTGCATTCAAGCCCCCTCCTCCCCACGCGGCATCCCCTCAATCAAGCTGGGGCACTGGACTGCTCAGAGACCCATTACCTCACCCAGCCTTGAGTCTAGATTCTGTTAGAAAATGTGTGGTCCCACCAATGCTTCTAAAGCTTTAAAGGATGGATTGCCGAGCTTGTCATGGGAAAGGCTTTAGGGACTCTGTGTCACGCCCAAGCCTGCAGTTTCATGGCCGAAGTCATGAGAAGGGCACAGATGGAGGACTTTGGGGGCCAAAGCAGAGGGAGTTTCTGTGTTTGGTGATAAGGGGAGGCCTGAGCAGGGAGGGGCCTGAGTACGTGGCATGAGGAAACGGTATCAGGCTCCAGCCCGCAGGGTGGCTAGGAGCCAAGACACGGCCCCCTGCCCAAACAAGAGGGCAGTCAGGGGGAGGCGCCTTGGTGTGGCAGTGCTGGAGCCCGAGAGGGCCATGGGGGCAGCCCTGAAGCCTACAGGGGTTCTGTCCTGGGGCTCCGCTTTGCCTCTGGAGGACTCTAAGCAAGGACCCCGGGGAGCAGGGATGATTTCCGGAATCCAGCCTGTTGTGTTTTCCACTAGCTCCTGCAGGAGAAGGGAGAAAATGGGTGAAGGTGGAAGCATCCCCACCTCCTTTCCTCTCCTAAGACCTTACTTGGTCATCCCCAGTACTTGCAGCCTCACAGGCTAACTGGGAGACTACCATCCACACCCACAGCAGCATCAGCACTTTCTGCTCCCTCAGCTTCTCCTTCTTTGACCCAGCGTTCCTGCCATTGGCATTCATACCCCTCATTCTTCTCTTTTCCAGCCTCGTCCAGTACCCTCCCACTCCCCTCCATCCCTAACCCTGGGAGGGTGGTGTCTCCTGGGACACTTACATCAATGGTCTTTATTATCACCATCTGCTGGGCCTCCTCGCAGGCCTTCTCAGCCTTTTTAATGTTCTCCAGAGTCCACTCTACATTGTTCATGGCCATCATGCCCTCCATGGAACTGTCATGGGCAGGAAGAACAGACACTAGTTTAGGGTTGACTGAAAGCTTTGACAAAATGTGTATAAAATAGCCTCACTTTTGTTAGCATCAGTTCCATGTTGGCATAAACCATAGGAATGTCTTACAACTCAATGGCACAACTGTGAGCTTGGCAGGAGAAATATCATCAGAGCTCAGAGAAGAGGATTTTTAAAAGTGAAAAAGAGAAAGTTCTGGGCTTCCCTGGTGGTGCAGTGGTTGAGAGTCCACCTGCCGGTGCAGGGGACGCAGGTTTGTGCCCCGGTCCGGGAGGATCCCACGTGCCGCGGAGCGGCTGGGCCTGTGAGCCATGGCCGCTGGGCCTGCGCGTCCGGAGCCTGTGCTCCACAACGGGAGAGGCCACAACAGTGAGAGGCCCGTGTACCGCAAAAAAAAAAAAAAAAAAGAGAAAGTTCTGACTCTTTAAAGAAGTGTTTCTTAATCTGAGGGCCATGAAGTCCAAGAAGGTTGATAGGGTGACTTCAGGGAAACTATAAATGTCCTGAAATTATATGTGAAATAGGATGTGTCTGCAAAGATGTGCATTTTTCTTGGAAAGGAGTTTCAGCGCTTTCATCAGAGTCTCAGGGAGGCCCCTTAGTCCCAAGTAATTAAGGGTCACTACTTGAAAGTAAACAGTCTTTGAATCAGGTAGTGCATGAGAAAAAGGCAGACGAATACTTTGTATACAAGTGATCTGACTTCTAGAGGTCACTCTTAAGGGTCTTATCTTTCAGGATGACTCACTCTGATGCCTCCTCCCCCAGGACATGGGCCACGTAGATGATGTCAGCGTACCCCATGCAGCTGGAGATGTTGTTTCGGATATAGTAGAAGAGATAGATGAGGCACATCTCATTAACGGTGCTGGGACCCCCCTGGAGAAGAAAGAGAGAGAGAGAGAGAGAGATGGAGAGACAGAGATACACAGGCATGCAGAGAGAGGGGAACAAGGTAGGCAGAGACTAGATCAGGTGATCATTCTACCAATGAGACTGTTTTCCTTTTCCCTTAACCTTGAGCCAGCTCACTAATTGTTATTTACTACTTCTCACCACATTTGCTTTCTCCTCCTGTGTTTCTAATTGGTGGACAATTATTGATATTATTTCCAAAGAAATATCCCACGTATCTTCCCCATCCTCTACATTTCCATTGCTATTGCCCTGGTTTGAGAAAAGATGGTTGAGAAGATGAGATAAGATACCGAGTTTCCCAAAAAAGCCACTCCCTTTGAGCTTCCCTGGAATTCCCCATCTCTACATGTCAAAAGCAGGACCCATTCAAATATGTCACATGTTCAGGTCACTGTAATAGGACCTGATGATTTTTTTCCCCTGTGAATTCCCCTAGTGCGTTTTCCCCATTCTTCTCTTACGGTGTATTTTACTTTCTAACTTGTGTTGTAATCATTTGTATGGCTGTATTTTCTTCCTTGGAAGCATGCAATCCATTTTGAATCCTACAGACACTGAGACATTCCTGACACACAAAATATGGGCTCCTTGTGACCATAATAATAATAGCTAACTCTGACAATGTACTAAAAGTCGGGCAATGATCTAGATGTTTTAGGCGTGTTAATCAACTCTCCCCCAAATCTTATGAGATAGATAGTATTAATTCTTTTGAGTATTAGGAAACTGAGACACAAGGAATCTGAATAACTTGTCTAAGGTTATAAAGTTATTAATGATCATGTTGACATTCAGACCCAGGCGATCAGGCCCAGAGTCCACGCTCTTAGACACTATCACATGCTTTCCTTTCATAATCTTAGTGGGTCGTTGACAGAGAAAACGGGAATCCTTGTACCCATCTTACAGTCATGGGGATGTGAGAGCATGAAGCCCCATGTGCCTGGGTAATACCGTTGGAGAAAGAAAGGGGCTTCAGCTGGAATAATCTGAGTCACGTGATGGCCAAGGCCAGGGATGGGGTTCTATTCTGAGGCTACTGTCGTTGACCACGATGGGGAGAGAGGTACTTACAAAAGTCAAGGAGTCGCGGTCCAGCGTCTGGTAGTGACACCCTACCAACAATTCATCTCCCTGTGCAGAGCGAAACAAAGGCTCAAAGTAAGACACAGAGGGACTGGTACAGTCCTCTTGGCTAACAGTAGTGAGTGCTGACCCTGCCTTCCCCCAATGCCAGCCATGCCTCCCCCCAGGCTACCACTGGCTTGATGGCCACTCAAGAAGGTAAATCTCGAGTCTCCTGCAGATTCAAGTCATAGGAATCATCTTTCCAGATTGTTCGGCATTGTGTTCCATTTCTGGAGGGGGACAAGGGGAGGGGACAGGAATAAGGAGAGGATGAAGCAGGGAGGGGGTCTATCAACAAAGAAGCAGCGTGTGCGGTCATTCTGTGGGCAGAGATTGCCCGTAAAATGAAAAAGCTCCCTCCACTGTCATATTCCTGTCATCACTACTCTAGGGATAGTTCTAGCTTCTCCTACTCCCAACTGAGCATAACGTTATGCCGCAGAATAAATAATTATTGCTAACATTTATTTCCAAATACAGAAGGGAGAGCTTCCAATCCGTGTCTTCCTTACCTGTATTGCACGGCCTCCAGAGTGCGGCCAGCCAAGTGGGTGTGGAGCAGGTAGCTGCAGACCTGGATGTCAGGCACCGGGGCCCCGTTCATCTGTGGCAGGGAGGAGACCACCTGGCTTGTTAGGAACTCTCGTCTGGCCCCGCTCCTCGGTTTCCTCCTTTCACATCTGACACCTTCGTCTTATGACTGAGACACACCCCTTTAGTCCCTACTGGACCTCCTGGCCCCTCTTCCTGCCCCCGCAGCCCTGCCTCCTGGCTCCCCCGCCCCATTCAGGTGAGCGATTTTCCTGAGCACCAGGCAATGGTCATTCTCCAAATCTGGGGCTCAAGTTGTGTCTTGTGGGTCACAGCAGATTTGCGATGGAGAACCGGGAAGCTCAGGGGAGGAGGGATGCCTCCCAGCTTCACCTCGTCAAACTTCTCTGCCTTACACAGCCCATAGGACGTGAAGGACTCGGCACCCGGGGGTATGAAGTGGATGGGCAAAGTGCAGAAGCCCAGCTGCAGGACACCCATGTCATATTTGCGTAGCTGCGCCGTGTAGTACACTCGAATCCCCGAGGAGCCGTACACACCTGGTGCAGGAAGGACCAATCACAGGATGCAGGACACCGTGTCGCACGGTGGGGAGGAAGAGGCCCTGGGAAAGTGGAGGGGGGGGGCGGGGGGGCG
>NW_020174578.1:2203887-2227976 GCF_003031525.2 Neophocaena asiaeorientalis asiaeorientalis | reverse complement strand
GGGGGGGCGCTGCCAGCAGAAGAAGTAGGCGTGCATTCTGCATCCCTTCTCGACACCTAGAGGGCTCAGCCAGCCTCACCGCCGCTCTCCCGTAAATGCTCTAGGCGCTCACCAGGAAGACTGTGCAAATTGCTGTAGTGAATCTCCAGTCGGACCCACTGGGGGTCCAAAGCCATCCCAGTAGAGATACCCACGTCACCTGGAAACTGGTAACTGTTGGATGGAGGGTGATTTGGCGGCAAGAATGGCTGGGAAGTAGGTGCAGGGACCCGGGCCTGCCCTTGTCTTTTGGTCCTGGTCCCAGACCTCCCGTTTCCCCACCTTCTATCAATCCAACAATCCCAGTTGCCCAACCACACGTGTCCCCTTAGCGGCTGATTTCTCTCATCACACGACTCACTGTGTCCCCGACAGCCCAGCCCACGATGACCTGTGAGCAGAGGGAGGAGGCGGGGTCAGCCCCGTAGCAGTCGCTGATGCCCTTGGGCAGAGCACTGGTGTTGCCCCAGGCGGTACACCAGGATGTGGTGCACCGTCGTCTCCTTGTGATGGACCAACTTGGGCTCAAACTGGGCGGGGGACGCAGGATAGAGTGTGGTCAAGATCTTCTGGGCCATGTTCTTATCCCCTCTGTTCCTTTTCCCCAAATAAAACTATGCCCGTCCCCACTTCTTTCTCTTTCTCTTTCTCTTCTGTTCCCTCTGTTTTTTTTTTCCTTCCCCAACCTATCATTTCCCCTGCACTCAGTCTGACTCCTCTCTCAGCCCTCACCCTTTTAAAATCCGTTCCTGATAGCACAACACACTTGATCCAGCCGGGAACATCCCAAGACTTTCTACTTTCCCTTAAGAACCTCGTCAGTTCTCTATATTTGAGCATGTGATCATGCCTCGTTGGATTCACTCTCTAAAGAAAACAATGGCTCCCACACATTTGCCACTCATTGTAAGGTCACACTTTTATTTATTCGATCAAAACTGAAATCACTCAAATGTGAAGTCAGATGACCGACTTGAGTTTCCTCTAGCCAGACTTTCCCGACTTGACAGCCTTTGGACACGTCTCCCCAGCCTGCACCTCCTCCTGGGCTAAGAGAACACAATTCTGGGCCCAGGACAGGACTTATACTTTGTTCTTTGCAAACACTTATTAACCAATGACCGTCATCAAAATCGCTGCTGCACTGTGGGGCGTGAATAAAACAGCGTTGGGAGCTCTAGTTCTGGGCTCGGGAAATCACGAAACTGCCACCTCCACCAAACCTGGCCTGGCCCCCGTGTTCTCCTGACCACCTCCCTCCTTCATCCTCCCAGCAGTTTTCTGAACACCATCTCTTCAGAGTCAGCCATGCCCACTGCCTGTCTCGACCACCTTGACAATGTCCTGAAGTCTGTTTCATGGTACCTTGGAGATACGGTGCTTCTTGCCAACGATGGAGAGAGGGAGGAAGGGGCAGGCGTACGTGGTGTCATCCTCTGGGATGAAGAACCGGACAAGGACACACAGAGGCTGAGCAGGTGGTAGGGAGGCTCCCGGAGAAGCAGGGGGAGGGACAGGTCGGGGAAGGGTGGCCACTTGAGGGCCAGTTTGACCATCCTCGGGGGACCAAGGGGAGTCAGAGGAACCTCAGTTCCAGGAGCGTACTGAATGTTGGGTGCAAGAGGAAGGTCTGGATTGAGAGGAAGGTGGGCAGTGGCTGGAGGCGGCTGGGTGGGGAGGAGGGACCTCACATCAGTGATCTCCAAGTCATGGACGATGGTGTCCTCGGGGACATCGAGATCATCGGGGTGGACAATGTGGAGCGGGAAGATGGACTCACAAAAGTACGCTCCCGATCCAGCTTCAGAGTGTCATCTGGGCCGTAGGTGGCAAGCACCCTCACAGTGTCACTCTGGGGCATCGAGGTGCTGCAGCCCACGAGCAGCACTTTGCACGCACCCACACCCAATCACCGACACGAGCCACTTGCACACATCGACACAGTGGAACTTACAGGGACAGAGTAAAGGGACAAACTAGGTGATTAAATAGTTAATCCCACAAGGGGATTGAAAGTAGAGAAGAAAGCATGGCGGACCCCTGTAAGTGAGCGATTACTCAAGAAAGCAGGTTTACTTAACCACAAAACCAAGCAGGCTTGCTTAGCAACAAAACCATGCAACAGAAGCATGAGACGTGCCCCAAAACAATAAAACAATGGTGACATGAGACCCATATCCTTCCCAGTGAGCTCAGTAAGTTAATGAGCCCTAGGACATGCTCTCTGCACACATCAAAAACAATAATTTATGGAAAGGTGACATGTCAAAGTGAAAGACCCTCACTGTACTGAGACCTGAAATAATTTTTCCGTAGTACCACGACAGTCCTGGCTTGATCATGTTGGGACAAGAAAACTCCCCTGCCCAACCTGGAGGCAGAGCTGATGATGGAAGCTTGTGTCTACTCAAGAATGAGGAAGAAGTTGGTCTTCTCCCCCTCCCCAGTTTTCCTTTGATTGTAAAACTGTAGACCACTGAGTTCTCTGGGGTGGCACCCTCTCACCCACCTGATATAAGCCTCACAAGCTTCCTATTCTAATAACTCACTTCTTATCTGTCACTTTGCCTCTCCCTGAATCCTTTCTGCACTGAGACATAAAGAGCCAGAGCTCCTTGGAGCCCCCCAAAATGCCACCTAGCGGTTTCAGAAAGGAGAACACTTCAGGCTGGGGGTCAGAACTAGTCAGGTTCCAGTTCTGCCTAGAGGCTGACTTGCTGGAGATGTTGAGTAAGTCACACCCCCTCTCATGTCCCCTCTCTGAGCCTGTGTCCACATCTGGTTCATGACACTGAAGTTCAAGGAGATCAGACAAGGTTCTTCAGGAGGGGACACTAGGGAGGGTGGCATGGGGCTGAGTCAGTGGGAGGCCACCTGTAGAGGGCTGGTGGAATCAGAGGCGGCAGGATTGGGGCCGTGCCTGGGAAGGCTGAGAGAGATGAGGGCCCTGGAACCAAGACTGGCTGCCTGACAGGCACGGCCATTCCAGGTTGGGGGTGACTTCACCTCCTAGAAGGAAGGCTGCTTGTGAGCAAATGCTCCTCTCTCCTCCCTCTTTTACCGTGATGTCTTGGTCTTGAGGGTCGCAGGAGCGGAAGGGCCTGGAGGAGCGCATGGTGGTATAGATGGTGTCTTCTGTCAGTGCCAGCAGCTCTGCGTCCTGGCTCCCTCCCCCAGAGCGTCTTCATCCACCAGGTGCTGATTCTAGGGTCCAGGAAAGGTGAAGGGGTAAGAACCAGGAGCCCTACGTGGTCACGGATTCAGAGTAGTCTGGGTCCATTTAGCCCCAATAAAGTACCAAATTAGCAGAACCCAGGTCTGTATTATAATTTGCTCCTAGGACAGAGCATAGCATCAAGGGGGGATTCGTGGGGAAGAGGGATGGACAGTGTCTGATGGAGTTTAACAACTTGACCTTGCTTTGCTTCTCCCATTTCAAATCTCATCTCCATAAATCCTAATGTTCCTGTATCCCCAAGTCTTAAAAGCTCACTTATTCTCTGAACTGTCTATGCTATTCCTCTTCTCATGGGGCTCTTAACGTGGGCACCTCGCCATATAAATGAAGTTCAGATTGAGTGAGACTGGGAGACGCATGAGCTGCGTCTTCATCTGTAAAATGGGGGAAGAGTGATGCTGTGAGGTTTAACGTGCAAAGAATTTGGACCAATGGCTGCTTAACCAAAAATGAGTAACAATTTTAAGCTATTATTGTTGCAGGTGCTGATGTTGTTGTTAGATTATTTTACGTTGTGGTCTATTTGACTGATCCTAAAGGTAACTGAAGATGAGGACTGTGTACCAAACAGCTTTGACTCTCCCCCCAGTGACCTGCACCGAGACCGTGGTCCAGGACTCTCTCTCTTTCAGTCCAATGGCTCCATTCCCTTGGCAACTTAGAGACATGCAGTCTGGAAGACCTAGATTCAAACTCTCCAATGGACCATTTCTGTAGGGAGAGGTCAGCCATCAGTTGGTGCTCTGGGCCTGGATGTGTTTGGGAAATGCGGATCCTTCCTGGACTCAGAGCCACCCTCCACCCAGCAAGAGACCCTCACGCTTGGGAGGGAGTCACCCTCATACTCACCGAGAAATAGACATTGCCGTCTGGCGAGACTCCTCCAACAACCAGATTGCTTCCCACCATGGTGTAGCGATTTGTGATACCCAAGCCCACCCAGCCAGCTGTCTGGACCTGGAGCTCAAAAGTGATGATCTCAGCCTCAAGGTCAAAGTCCCAGTGCAGGAAAATAACATTAGAAGGATCTAGGAACATGGAATAACGCAGACGTGATGTGAGGCCCAGGTGGTTGCCTTGAGAGGAGGTCAGCAGGGCCATAAGTAGGAGAAGCCGAAAGAGAAGGGCACAGGCCATGGCTCCTGGGGTCTGAAGCATCTCTCCTTAGATGGACACTCAAGAAGTATGGACTTATATGTACCTCTGCCTGTGCTAGGCACCGTGCCACGGGGGAGGGACAGACTGGGGCTCTTCTGATCTCATTATCTCTGGGTTCAGAGTGGTGCCACTTACATAACTTGGAGGTGTAAGGTGCCCAGAGAAGGTTGCCCTTGCCCTGGAGTAGGGACCTGGCATGAAATTCTTGGGAATGAATCACTCAGTCTCCTCCCTCCTGACCCAATACCAGTGTCCTGCCCATGGGGACCCTGCAGAATCAAGGAGGTTTTATTTCTCCCTGCCTCTCTCTCTATTTCTCTCTCCCTCCTTCCATTCTCTCCCTTTCTGCCCCCACCATCCCTGTATCCTTGGATGTTCTTACTGAGCGCTCTGGCCTCTGGCACATGTCCCTCACCCCAACTTCTTATGGGCATTTTCTATTTTGTCTCTATATAGAAGTGATGCACAGACAGGGAGTGGGACTCCAAGTGGCCCTGCCTTCCAGCCTCCCTATAGTGCAGGAGGAGAGGAGGTGTTGGGAGATGCGGAGGGGAAGGCTATGGTCTCCATCTCCTGGAGGAGTCTTTACTACTAATCCCTGGAAGGACATGTAGAGGTGAAGGAGCCATAATCAGCTTTCCAGATGGGCACGTCTGAGGCAGCTGCAAGTTTCTGCACGTCGCTGGGGAGGAGCAAAGAGGCGGAGGAGAGGGAGAAAAGGGGGAATAAATGTGAATTTGCCTTTGGGATACTCTGCACGTTGCCCTTCCTCCCGCAGATTGCCATTTGGAGACGTCACCTTCGGGGACCCTCCACTGGAGTCTTGGCCAACTTCCCTGCTGGCAAGCTCTTTGGTACGAGGCAAACAGAAGAAAGGCAGAGGAATATTAAAATATCAGAACACCAGAGTGAAAAGGAACTTTAGATCCACTTGATTTTCAAAAAATTCCAGTCCACTTAATTTTTTGATGAGGAAATGGGAACATCAGGGAGTAACATGCGTAGTGCCCGAACCCCCATCCCGTCGGCAGCAGAGCTAACTGCGAGGCCATAGGGGCCCTGCCCCCAGGATGGTGCTCTTTCCATTATTTCCTTAGGTCACAGACACCCATAAGCCACGCAGCCCTCTGGAGGCATCTCTAACGTGGCTTGTCCTGGTGGAGGGAGCTGGTGTCATTTGCTGGCTGCTCCTTAGGGAGGGGACCAAAGTCTCTAATCCTAGAGTTCTTTCTTCCAGTGTGAGTGACAGAGCTGATAATCATTTGACCCTCAGTGTTCTTCCTCCATCAGACAGCGGAGAGGATCTGAAAAATTAACAAGGATACATGCCTCGAGGGCCTCCTCCATCACAGAATCCGGACCACACACCTCCACACAGGAATCCAGCTTAAGTGAGGGCAGGAAGAAGCTGGCACCTCTGTTTACGCCTCCATTCAGGCCACGCACGTTCTTCTCATTACCTACGGAGCCCATCAAAGCTGGTAAGGACCCAGCTGAGGTTGTTTGCAGCTGCTGTGAGCACCTGAGTAGTAACTGGGGCGCGGTGGGGAGAAAACACCGTTCCCAAGAGGGCAAGCATACCACCCACCTCTGAGCAGGCAGAGAAGGTAGGGAGCTAAGCAGCCACCTGGAAGGAAGAGGCTTACTTTGGCCCAGGACGGGAGCCTGGCCAAGGCCAGAGGATGGAGCCGGGGGAGTCACCGACCTTGAGGAACCGGAGCCCGGGGAGGAGATAACAGGGGTGTCAGAGACACTGTGATCCCAGTCGCACTTGGGGATTAAGACAAATGGAGAAGGGGGCCGGGAGATAGGACTGCCAGCCCCGTAAACCAAGATGGGTCCAGGATCCGTTTTCCTGCAATCCGCTCACCGGCCAGAGTGCTGACTACCACAGCCCCAGTTATGGTTTTCTCCCCTCTCCCAGCCCCCTTTCCTTTAGTCATCCAAATCCCAGAGTTGACTCTCAGAAGCAAACCTCAGGATTAAGTGCACGAGGCTTGTGAGGACACACCATCTCAGCGTGTCCTTTGGTCTGGTATTCAAGAGGTGTGATTTGGGCAATGCTTCACAGAGCTCATCTCTCTCCCTCTCTGGAGTGACGGATGTGGCTGGGAATATAGGTAAGGGGGCCAAAGACAAGAGTGACTCAGCACATGAGATCAGAGCAGAGGTTACCCGAGGGGAAGGGGACATGGGGGTGGGTGAAGGGAGTCAACTGCACGGTGATGGATGGTAACCATACCTGTGGTGGAGATCACTTTGCAGTGTGTACAGGTGTTGAATTATAATGCTGTACACCTGAAACTTACGTACAAAAAAAATCAGATTCCCGCCTCCCCCCCAAAACAGTGAATCAGCGCATGTTACTTAGAATGTAGTGCAGTTGACATTTTGTGCGCATTTAGATGACGCAAATTTGAAGGTGTGATATAGACGATATTCATGAAGTTACACACGGAATTGTACATAATGAAAATCCGTATTTTTAAAAAAATCAGGTGCCACACGGTTTCAAAGCTTGCGAGCCAAGTGAATTGTAAACTGTATTATACCATCACCAAATGCCATCAGTGACTGTTATCTTTGGCCAGACTCGTGTAAACCGTATTGCTGCATGTATTAAAACTCCAGCAGATTAGAAAAAATAGTGACTCGGAGGCACAGACCCCCAGGATGCCAGGCCGCTGCTGGGCCGCGACACACAGACTCTCTCGGAAGATGGGTCTGCAGCCTCACCCTGCTCTAATTCCCTTCTCCATTTATGGAGTGTCCTGACACCAACTTGACTATTGTGCAGCCCCAGGTCCTGAAAGAGTAAAGTTTTGTTGCTAGACCCCTCTGTGTCTCCATAGTTCTGTCTATAACATGCTGAGGTTGTAGCCACGGTAGGTGTGGGTCTTTTAAATCTCATTTCCCAGATCATTGGTTACCAAAACACGAGGCCTCTTATCAATGTTAAAAAAAGTATGAGAACTCGTGATTTGAATCTCAGTTGATGGCTAAGTGATAGGAGATTAAAGACCGATAAAAGCCACTATATGTTTTTATCGGAAGTTTACAATTGCAATAATAGAGGTCAACTCATTAAGCGATTAGTCTTTGCCAAGTTTTACTCTCAGAAATGTTCATGTATGAATCCACTTACTCCTATGAAAAGGCTTTCATTATTATCTTCGTCTTACAGAGGAAGAAACCGAAGTCCAGGTTCACACTGCCAGTAAGTGGCAGCACTGTGAGTTGCTGGGAAAATACAATTAAAAACAAAATCCCCTCCCAACTCAGAAAATCTCTCCAGAAAGGTAGAAGAGAAAGAAAACAGTTTTATTATTGAATAATCATTAAGTCAGAATGTGATACACACCACAAGCATTTCGTTAAGAGATTGCAGAGACAAAAAGAAATTTCGGCCTATCATACAGACCAGCAGATCAAACCCACTACACACTAGTCCCCAAATGAGAGGACTCGACAGGACCTTTTGTTAATCCACAGTTCACGCTGAAGTCACTTGGTAATTGGGCTGTCTATCTGTGTTTGCAAATTGGCTTTACCAAAGGAGAAATAGACATGTTATATCTTTATGATGAAATCATTTTGCAACTCGGTGCCAGCCGTCTGCTCTAGACTAAGTTAAGCTCATCTTCCTTGATGTTTATATTCTGAAGAGATGGTTGCAGGTCCTTGAGAAAGACATTCCTGGGTCTTGATGCTGGCAAGAGGTGATTTAGCTTTTAAGAGTGTATGCATTTCAAAGAGACAGAGAAAGAACTTACAAGTTTTCTACAGTAAATGCTCTAAGAAAATGGAGGGGAGGGAAGTCTCTCCCCTTATTTTCAACAGGAGAACTGAGCCTCTTCCATTTGGTTTGTATTTGCTTTTACAGAGGAAAACACAGGTCACTGGAGATGAGTGTCCATTGCCGACCGCCCAACACTGACCTGCAGCAGCCTCTATGCCTATGAGAAGATGTCTTTGTTAAATCTGCAAGTGTGCCTTCATTGCAATGAGTTACTTTAATTCCTTGCAAAAACGTGAGGCACGGATTCAGCACGGAATCTCTGCGAAGCAGCTAAGAGGGTGCAGGGCCAGACACCTTCACTAAGGCCCCCAGTGAGCCTGAGGAGTGTGTACGAGTGAGTGCGTGTTGGCGTGCCGAAACAGGAAACTCCAGTTTGAGGTTTGAGCCTCAGTGAGAAGATAAGATCTTGAGTTTCCTGGAAAAGCCGCTCCCTCTTGAGTGTCGGGCCCAGAGAGTCTCAGACACTAATCACCACCTTACAGGCCAAGATCAGCTCTCCTGCCTAGGCTGTCCCTGTCCCGTGGTCCCCCGTCCCACTGCCCTGCTGGAGAGGCCCTGGAATGGCCCTGTTTCCCATCCTGTGGGGCTGGGTTCTCATGGGTGCAGTGAGTACAGGTCAGAGGCCAGGCAGAGACAGCCACTCGGTGGCTTGAGGGAGGGAAAAAGGGACTGGGTCACTGGGGCCCCTGTGGGTACAGAGGTTTTGCTCCCTGATCCCAGATCTACATATCTCCTCGCCCTGTGAGAGTGCCCGTCCTGTTCCCAGCAGCCTCCTCTCCGCCTTACTCATAGGACCCCCTCTTCAGGATTCGGCTATAACTAGTTATTTCTGGCAGTGACCTTTAGCTACTTTTACTACCCCCAGGACCTTTAGCCTGGCCTGCTTGTGTGTTTCAGATGCCGACACAAGCTTGGTGGAGCAAAGCCCCAGGTGGGTCCTGGTACCTCGCGGACAGGCTGAAACCCTGCGCTGCATCCTGAGGAATTCCCAGTACCCCTGGATGAGCTGGTACCAACAGGATCTCCAGGGGCAGCTACAGTTGCTGGCCAATCTGCGGAGTTCTGGGGATGAGACGGTCATATCCCTTCCTGGAGCAGATTACCGGGCCACGCGGGTCAGTGAAAGAGAGCTGAGCCTACACGTGGCCAATGTGACCCAGGGCAGAGCCCTATTCTGCACCTGCAGTAAAGACACAGTGAGACATCCTTCTTGGGCAAATGAATAAAAACCACCCCGGTTCCCAACCACAGACCCAATGTCCTCCTCTGCCCTGACGGTCCCCCAGCCTGCTTCCTCCCCACCCAGAGATTCCCTTCTGGCCTCTTTACTACAAGCAGACCTCCCCTGCCACTTTCCCACTGCGCTTCAGAGACACTCGGCCAAATGAGCACAGCAATCGACCCATGGGCTCTGCAGGGCTGGGGGCAGCCTTGACTCTGCCACTTGGGGCTTTGGGGAAGACCTCATCTCACTGAAACTTAGTTTCTGTGTTTGCAAAGTACAGACAGTAACTCTACTGTTGGTTGAGTTACTCAGAAGGTTGCTGCTAGGATTAACAACGCAATTCAGGTGAAGCCTTTAGGAAAATACAGAGGCACGTAGGAAGCACTTAATCACTGTTAGCTATTTTCTCCACAGTATGCGTGTGTAAAAGGCATATTGCGGGCTTCCCTGGTGGCACAGTGGTTGAGAGTCCGCCTGCCGATTCAGGGTTCCATAGTGGAGGATTTACCAAATATTGACCTAAAAGCCGTGGCTCAGAACTGGGTCTGCAGCCTGAGGAAGGGCACACATGGAGTGAGGGCAGAACAAGGAGACTCAGCCCCAGACAAATAGCCGGGAACCAGTGGGAGAGGCGTTATGAGAGAGAACCCCATCCTGAGACCCCTGCAGAGATGGGAGACCGTACCGCAGCTAATCCACTCTGCTTCCAGCTCGGAGCTTCTCCATTCTAGACGGTGTGGACCACCTGAGCAGGTAACTGGGGTGCAGGGTGAGAGTGAGTGAATAAGGAGGCATTTCAAAGGCAGCCCCGTCTCTGATGGCGGGGTGGGTGGGCCTGTGGTTTGCGGTGCAGAGCTGCAGGCACTTGCTCTTTCCTCAGTGCTTGTGGGCAGTGAGAAGGTTTTTCCATCAGGGAGCGCCATCTGCCCACGGATCTCCACGACCTGCACCAAGGGCATGACAGCAGCCATAGGTGTTGGTCTTCTCTCAGCCCCTCTCAGGTGTGGTGGTGAACACCTGCCCAGCTCTAGAGGACAAGGACAGGGATGAAGAGGAGGTCGAGAGCCTGGCCCAGAGCCCTGGGGGCATCTGGAGACCTGTGTTCCCTCATTTCTCCAGGAATGGTACCTCTGTTTGAGAATATCACTGGGAGGTCCGCAGTCAGAGGCCATCGAGAGGCGGTTTAATACAGAGGAAATGGTAGGGCAGGGAGGCCCTGGGCCACCGGCCCTTAAAGGAAAGCTGGGGCCCTCTGCTGGCAGTTCTTAAAACAACTACAGCCAAGCATCTGGCTGGAGTGATGGAAAGGACCATTGCTCCGATGGGTTCCCTTCAACCTCAATCCCTGAGAGCTCCCTGGCGACTTCCTGGATGCAATTCTGCTCTCTCAGACCCTGAACTATGCCTTAATACTCTTGCCTGTATCCTTGATTCCATGGTGATGAAACTAGCCCTCGCAGAATGGCAGATGGTAGGGGTTCAAACGATGCTTTTTGACTGAATGGATAGTGTTATTCCCTAGTTACTCAGGAAATATTGATCAATGTCCTGTGAGTCTCCCGTCTTCAGGTTGATAAGTGATTTGTCCGTTTCTTTGCAAAGTATATTTAATTTCATTTTCTCCTTCAATACTTTCAAATGCTCTGTTAGGCAAGTACATACCACCTTTTTTTTAAATAGGGAAATGGATGCTCAAGAGTTTGTATGACTTGCCTGATGTCACATAGCTAATAGTAGTAGAACCAGGTCTCAACAAACAGGAATTCTGTTTCTACGTCTAGGACTCTCAACACCTCTCTCTGCATAATGAACACATTACTACTGGGATGGGGGAGCTGTTACCTGGCCAGCATCTTTGCCCCCCTCCAGAAAGCCGATGCACATAACATTGCTAGTGATGTGGGAATTCCCTGGTGGTCCAGTGGTTAGGACTCGGTGCTCTCACTGCTGGGGCACAGGGTTCAAACCCTGGTTGGGGGAAATAAAAAACATTGCTGTGATGCCATCAGGAGAGGCTGTTTGGCAAACATGGTCAGAGAACGCAGGGAAATCTACACACCACTTGGAGTAGGTCAGGTGAGTGGCCCGAGAAGAAGAGTGAGGAAAGGGCCAAGCTAGTCACCCTGGATGCAGGATCAGACTGGAATAGACAGAATTGTACTGATTAAATCTAATCACTTGGAGGGAAAAGCAGTGTATTTTCTGTTCGTGTAAACCAGCTTCTGCCCCGTAGTTGTCTTCACGGTTTGGGTTAGTCTGAAGATCGTGGAATTGAAGGACTGGCACGTGAATACAGTCACCAACGACAGCTGTCTACTTGTTCTCCTTTGTCTCAGTCACTCTCTCAATCAATCAATCAATGTATAAAAATGCCTGCTCAGTTGTCAGTATTTTACTAGATAGGGTGTGACTTTCAAGAAATATGAGGCATGTTTCCTCTTTACTTCCTCCAAATTTTACCCGTCTTATTTCCTTCCTTATTCTTTCATTTAGAAGGTCCTCAGAGAGCAGAAAGCATGAGCTCAAAATTTCGCTTGTCGAGCGGCAAAGAAAGGAGTTATATATCTTTGTGTAACATCTTGGTTGTAATTTAGACTCCTGAGCGCCAAGCAGAAACACAGCTAGTATTTAAGACCCATATGCCATCGTTTCAGGGCCCCTGAGTAGGGGAGGAAGAGGGGGTCTAATGTGAAGGTAGGGGATTACAGGTGGGCTTGGGGAGAGGGGAGTTGATAATGAGTTAATAATTGTTAGGGTGTCAGGATCCACGCAAGGGTCCCTTGAGCTTTAGGCATACTCACTGAGTGCCCTGGTGGGAGCTTGTTGATGATAAACTGGGATGAACTGGATAAGCTGGGTTTGGGATGAATCCTGACACGTTTGGACATGAAAATAGTTTTCATTCTTTTTTTTTAAGATTTTTTTTGATGTGGACCATTGTTTTAAAGTCTTTATTGAATTCGTTACAATATTGCTTCTGTTTTATGTTTTGGTTTTTTTGGCGGCGAGGCCTGTGGGATCTTAGCTCCCCGACCACGGATCAAACCCGTACCCTCTGCACTGGAAGGCGAAGTCTTTACCGCTGGACCACCAGGGAAGTCCCAGCAAATAAGTTTAATTCTAATTGAAGAAATAAGCACAGATGTAAAGAAATGGTGACAGATTCCCAGTCATCCCTTGGTAAAGGCTTCAGTGGAATTATGATTTCTTGAGTGCCTACTATGTGCTAAGTATTATGCTACATGCCTTACATAAGTTATTTATTCCCAACAATCCAGAAAAGTATTATGGGTCCCATTTGAGAGATAAATACACTAAGGCAAGAGAGGTTAAATTACTTAATTACTTGCCCAAGGACACACAGCTAGTAGCTGTTGAAGCTAGGATTAAATACCAGCTTGGATCCCAAATCCACACTCTCTCAACTACACTAACCCTAGGTCACTCTTTGGGGGAATCTATAAATTAAATGAACTTGCGGTGGTGGGGCAGATGGTAGGAGTCAAAGAGGGGGGATGGGGTTGACAATAACAGGAGGGATTCAGCTAAGCTAACGCCAAAGCATACTGAAGTGAGGGTAGAAGGGCAACCAGGCAGGCTGTCAGGGCCAGGTGGCCAGTAGAGGCGTGGCAGGCCAGGGAAACTAAGTGTATGGCAGGCACTTAGCAGCAGGACGTTCTGACAGCAAGGAGCTGGCCTCTTACGAGTTTCTAGCACCACCTGGGGAGAGTAAGGCAGAGTCCAAGCTTATAGGAGCCAGAGAATCAGACAAGGTTGTCAAGTCAAAGACAGCATTAATGCAACTGGGATACAAAGGGTGACTTTACTGCAGGAACAGAACAGAAGCCCAGTCATTAGAATTGGGCCTGTTAAGGTAGAAAAATGTAATAGCAAGTTTGGCTTGGTGATGAGTCACTTGAATAAGGAGGATGTTTAAACTCCTTTCACAAAGGACAGCATTGGACCCTGGTCTTGGGCTGCTGTTGTAGATGGAGCTCTGCGGATTATAGACGAGCCAATTAAATTGATCAGGGTGGGGTTTGGGGCTTCAGAGAGCCAGGGACGAGCAAGTATAGACTGGGGGAAAGACAAGGGGAAGACATTTGTCTCTATGGCATATTGGTTTAATTTTGGTCAGAGTAGCTGCCAGAAAGCCCAAAGTAAGATAATCAAGCTGCCTAGTGCTGTGTGAGTTTTCAAAGGGCCTGGGAGTGATGGCCTTGGGGTTTCTTGTTAGTGTCCAACCCTGGCCCAGCTTCTCAAAGCCCCATCTTTAGCTTCCGCTGGGCAATTTGATTCTATTCCAATTGTTTGAGCCAGTGACTTTAAACCAGGGCTTTCTTTTTTTCCACCCTGGTTCCCTATTGAACAGGGCTCACTTTATGGTTTCTCAGATCCTCCCATCCTTGAAGTAAATACACAAAGGAAGAAATTCTAAATTAAGTTCTAAGACGTCTTGAAAGTCTCATCAGTGCAGTAGCTGGTGTTCATTTCTGGGCACAAGAACAAGCTCCAGCCTAACCTTCACCCAGTTTTTGTGAGACCCTATCCATTCACATTTAACTTTGGGGATCTTTTCAGCCTTGAGAATGGTGGTTTTGGGCATATCACCAATCCTGACGTATCGTTAGCATTTGAGGAGGCTATCAGGAGTGACACCCCTATTTTCTTTACATAAATTCTGAACAAATTGAGAGAGATAAAGGAGTAGGGCAGATGGAGAGGGAAATTTCTAGCAATGTTACTTATGGAGCTGATAGAGAACGTGGCTTGGATACATGACAACAGGATGCCCAGTGCTGCAACCTAAAATGAGGAAGACTCATCCCGCCCTTCAGGATACTAAACGGTAGCCTCCGTCCTATTTTCTGTTAAAAACACAAAATGCAAATGAACAGAGAAGCCTTGAAGAACAACGTTGTAGGTGTCACATTTTCTCCTCCTTCAGTGTCATTTATCTCCTGCTAAAGAACCTTTTACATTTTAATGTAACTTGCTAAAGGAACATAGACAACGTCAAGTTATTAATTTCACCTGCTTCTCTAACTCAAAATGGAAATGAATGATATTACATGATGATGTTTTGGGGCCTTGAAGAGGATTCTCTCAAGGGTTCTCCATAAAAACAGGATCCCCGGGAATGAAATTGACAGGAAGTTCAAGTTCTTATTTGATTTACATAATCAAAAAACCAACCAAAAAACCACACCAACAGATCTGATAACAGTGGACCGATGTGAGTCAATGTGCGAAAGAATCACAGCCTCCTCTCTCGCTCACAGACCTGTTAGTTATATTAACTGTTTCGATGCCCCTTGAGCGGAAGGGAGCTGGAGAATGGACTCTATTCTAACACTGAGAGGCTTCGAGCTTATATAAAAGTGACCAGTGTCTATTTGCCTGGCAACTTGTGCTCCACGGACAAGAACATAGCTTAATTTTTTGAGGGAACCTGAATGCGTTCTAATTGGTGGTGGGGGGAAGACATGGTCCGTGCCAACCTCTGATCAGAGTGGGTCTTATGAAAATTGAGCGATTCATGGATTTTTTTTTTTTAACCTAAGTCTTTCCTAGAGCAATTCAATGGGGCTCTGGATTTATTTCCTTATTTCCTGTGTGTACTGTTGCTGGGGGAGGTGCACTTTTTAATCTACAACTGGTAGAATTGCTACAACTATTACAATCTCTCCCTGGCCTGTGACCGGAGGACTTACCTTGTAGAAAACGCTAAGAGGAAGTTGACAGAAACTTCCTTTAGTAAATCTAATGCATGAGCACATTGCCGAGATCAGTACTACCAACACAGGCTTGAACTGCACTGGGTGGTAATTTCTGTTATAATGCCATTCAGTTCTTCAGCTTGGCCCAAGTCAAAAGAGTAGTGGGGAACGATAGTGTTTGATTATTGGGTAATCAGGTGGTAATGCCAATTATAGGTGCTGTTCCATACGTAGCCTCCTTACCAGAGCAAATAAATACAGTCCTTCATTCTTGGTATGCAACTATTGACCTAGCAAGTGCATTTATGTTGTTGTTGTTTAATAGTTTCATTGAAATATAATTGTCATATGATAAACTGCATATATTTAAAACGTACAATTTGATGAGTTTGAAAGGTTTGTTAAACATGTGATTAAATCGTCACCACAACCAAGATAATGAACGTATGTATCACGCGTAGAAATGTTTCCCTTTGCGTTACCTCTCCCTCACTCCACTTTCTGCATCCTTGCCTACACTAGACCACTGCCTTGAGTCACTGTAGATCTGTGTGCCTGTAGATAAAACTGGAGTCATACTATACGTATTCATTTTGTCTGGCTTATTTCACTCAGCTTAATTATTTTGAGGTTATCCTTGTTGATAGTTGTATCGAATGTTCATGCGTTTATATTGCTGTGAAGTATTCTATTGTATGGCTATACCACAACATTTTTTTATCTGTTTACCCATTTATGATCACGGCAAGTGCATTTTTGTACGTTGTCTTTGAGAAGTTCAGAATTACTTAGCTTTCATTTGGCAGAAACAGCAGTATATATTTCACCTCCAGAGCAATCATGATTGCTCTGGCCCTGTACCTGAATGTAATCTTTAAGGGACTTGGCAGTCTCAAAGGGTACCATACTGGTCTGCTGTATTGATGATATCATGGCGATAGGACCAGACAGCAAGTAGCAAGTTTCCCAGATGTCTTGGGAAAACAGATGTATGGTAATGAGTAGGTGATGCAACAAGTAAAAATAGAATCACCTGCTTCTGCAGTGAAGCTTGTGGGTGTATGATTGGTTCCTCCACTGAAATGAACGCATCGTTGAAACTTGTGCTCTCTACCATTAAGAGTGATGTCCGAAGGTCTCTAAATTTTATGAGCAACATATATCTCATTGGGATATCATGCTCTGAGCCATTTAATGAGTGATCTAAAAAGTTGCTAGTTTAGGGAGAGACTAAGTCAGAAAAGATTCTCCAGCCTGCACAAGTTGAAGTACAATTGGTTCTGTTTCTTGGGTTTAAACTCTGTAGCTCCAATAGTGCTAACAGTATTTTTAGCAACCTAGATGAAGTGTATGACAAAGCCTAATAAGAAAATCAATACAGAGATCCCTAAACTAGGTAGCAAAGTCACGGTAGCTTTTTGAGAAATAGCTTCTGGTTTGCTACTAGGGTCAGGTGGAGATTAAATGCCAGACTGCCAACCACCTGTTGGCCATGATACTTGCTCTAGGCGGGGCTGCCTTCCTCTCCTTGTCGTTAACTTGGATATACTCAGTAGCATTACGTTCTCAGTTAGAAACGTAAATGGAACAGAGGTAAATCAGGCCCTGAGTGTCCAAATTCGTTGCATAAGCAATTGCTCTGGGCAACCTTTCCTCAATCCACATTTATGACCTGAAAGAGATTTCTCCCTGAACAGTTCGCTGAGGGTGAAAAGACTTCATCTTGATTATGCATAACTTTGGTTGATATATTGGTCCAATTGCACGTGTACTGTTGTGATATTAAAACCCTTCAGAGGGATGCCATGAAGGAAAAAGGAGAATTGAATTCTTCTCAGGAGACAAAAGTTCAGTCAACATATCTAGTTCTCTTTCTTGAGGTCAAGATTTATTTGAATTTCTTAGGAGTGGCTGGTGGTCTGCCCTGGTAGGCACTCAGAAAGAGCAAGATGGGGGAGGGGATAAGTTATTTGAGGAAGAATTATGTACAAGCGTTTTTCAAGGTCAGCTTGGAGCAGGAAAATGTGTCCCATGAGAATTCTCACCAAAATGCTCTCACTGCAGAAGACTTTAACGATCAGATAGACAAGCCTGTGTACTCTGAAGTCCTTCCTCATTGTTCTGAGTGGTTTTTAAATGGCTCTACAAACAAAGTGAGCAATGGAACCGAATGGAGCGTATGCAGAGACTTCTTGCAAAGACCCAGTTTGCCAGTGTCAGTGACCAATCTCACCCTTAATATAATGATGACATATCACTGGTACCCCAGGTCTCCCACCAGCCATGTGGTGGGAGATGAGTCCCTTTTTGTCATGGAGGGAGTAGCTATTTGTTCTCACTGCACATGACATATTCTATTTTTTTTTTTTTTTGGCTGTGCCACGTGGCTTGTGAGATCTTAGTTCCCCGACCAGGGATCAAACCCACACCCTCGGCAGTGAAAATGCATGGTCCTAACTACTGGACCACCAGGGAATTCCCGACATATTCTAGATTTGGATTTTCTTTCTTTTGCCATCGTCACTCTCAGTACCACCATCCTTGAATCCCTTATATATTCCACAAAAATGGAACGTACTTTCCAACCAAGGAAGTTACCTTACAGTGGTAGCAGTGAGACAGTAGGCTGATGCCCATGGAATTCAGTGACCTTACCATCTGCTTCATCACCTAGGATCAGTTGGCTTTGTAAGATATCAGTATGATCTGTTGAAACTGTAGCACCATTTCAAACGGAAACATCTACAGAGGCTGAGGTGCTTTCCTGCAAAAACCATCTGTTTCTTCCAAAGCAAAAAAAAAAAAATTCAACTAATAACATACATGAAGGTGAAGTGCTCACAATAGCACTGAATAATCCACACACAATGTTGCTGTTCAACACCGCAAGCTAGGCTTTATTGACTTAGAGGTTTTAGAACCCTAGTGAGCACAGATTTACTGCTGGAACTTCTGCTTCCTGAGAGCAGTTCTCTTCTTGCCTAGCTAGACCGTAAGGGTGTAATAGTCCACTGGTAATGGCCACAGACAGAACTCTCTAGAACTCGGTTTTGTTTTTGTGGTTTTGATCCTCAGTCAACTGACCAAAGGCCACTCCCCATAGAAAACTATCAATTAAAACTCTCAGGCGGTAAATGGAGCTGCAGAGGTGAAATGAAAAGAAAAGGAAGGAAGAAAAAGGCAAGAGTGATAACTGGGGGAGAATGCAGTTCCCGGGGCAGCTGGCATAATAGAAAGAGCCCACGTGCAGGTATATTGGCAAAATCCATCCTGGACTCCCTGTTCATCTGCTATGTCCTAAGCCCCGGTTAACTTTTGTATTAACCTCTCAGAGTGCAAGTCCCTACTGAGAATCCTGCAGAATGAATGTCCAGAGTCTGTGTCTGGTGCTGAGAGTTGTGTGGGCAGGGAGAAACCAAGCGCCATTCCTCCAACAACCCCCCTCCTTAAACCTTCTCCCTTCCCTGTGACTTCTATGTAGCGCCATCCTTCTCAGACTTCCGTTTGCCGTGTGTAACTTGCCAAAATCACATGCTATTGAATTCTGTGCAAGTAGTAGGGGTTTTGTCGCCCAAGATGGCGATCGAGTGGCCTTTTTTTTTTCAAAAAGTCAATGGTCGATTCGTTAGAGAGGACACAATTGCCGCTCCATAAATTCCAACTGCCTAAGGGGTATGTAGTTTGCCATGATCATCATTAGGTGAGATGGGAGGGCTGCCATGTATAATCACGGTACAGGTAGGTACCAGTCACCCACTCTGTGGGGCAGGAGTGAGACAGGTATGTGCGATGCAACTCAGGACACTGATTAGATTTAATTCTGAGGCTGGACTTGGGGACAGGTGGTGTCATATGGTCTAGAATTCCCATCATGAGAGCTCAGTTGTTCGGGACGGTATTTTCAATCCAGGGTATGTAGTTAATGATTCTGGTATAGATGCCAACATCGGCTCTCAAAACACATCCATCTACAAAAGTCAGGATTCCTTGAAGCACCCCATGGCACAGGGCAGGGGCAGCTGTGACTTCCTGCCAGGGAAAAGGAAACTGGGTTATCTTTCTGGCAAAGGACACAATAAAATGGGAAAATTAAGGCATTGAGAGTACATTAACTTGCAGGGCAGCCTCCTTCCTGGCACAATGCCCACACACATCATACTATCTCTGATGTTGTAGGTTTTATAGGCTTCGTGGCACTCAGTCTTGGAAATTACAGAGATATTGACATTCTGCAGTGAGTCTGGGTCCTTGTCTAGAGGAAAGAAAGAAATAGAACTTGAAGAGTTATGAGATACCAAACTTTCTTTTTTCCTTTCCCTCTTTTTCATCTTATTTCATCTCCTGGTAGAAAGGAAGAGTTCAAACACTGAGAGAAATCACAGCTATGACCACTAAGACCATAGGAAATGATCAGATTAACAATTTCTCATGATACAAAGTGTCTATCTACTTATAAAAGAGACTAAATTCTTGGAAGTTAGATGTAAATATATGACATTTTTGCAATGAAATGAAATAGATTACTTAAAACATTTCTGGCAATTCAAATGTTTAAAAAGTGTCCTTTGAGTTGGAATCTTATTCATTCAATTTTATTTTACTTTTTGAGCTTCCATGTTTTTTATTTGTCCCATATTTTACATTAATCACTGCCTCCTTTCTAATTTTTTAAATTGAAATATATTGACGAGAAACACTTTATAAATTTAAGGTATATAGCATATTGATTTGACACATTTGAATACTGTAATATGATTGCCATTGTGGCAACAGTTCACCTCTACCACCTCACATAATCATCATTTCTTTTTTGTGCTGGGAAAAATTAAGATCTAGTCCCTCAGCAAGTTTGATTATAAGACAATATTGTTATTTATATTCACTATACTGTGTATTAGATTTCCAGAACTTATTTATCTACTAGTTGCAAGTTTGTACCCTTAAACAAGGTCTCTCCTATTCTGAGAGTTTGAAGGAATTTAGTGAGCTCTAAGCCTAATTTTTCATTTAAAAATCACTCAAAAAGTGGTTTTCTTAAACCCATAAAACTAGGATTTGAAACTAAGTCTCTTCATTCCTAATTCAAGTTATTTCCTTTATATCAGTAGTTCACACATACTATGAACTGTGCAGACCCATAACAAAATGTTTCCAATCTGCAACAAAATGAGAAAAACAAGAGCAAAGTAGTATCTCCACAAATGTTAGTTTTCTTGCCAAAGATTCCTCTTTAGGAGGAAGTATTTTGGTTTAAGATTTTGTTTTTTTTAATGGGTGTGTGTTTATTTGAGTGTCTTTATTTGAAAATAATATATTAATTCTTTAAAAGAAAATGATTGAGATTCTTTGCCTTATTTTCCAGCCCAGCAATAATTGTATAGCTCAACATTTCTTTTGGGAATTTTTTTTTGGAAATGCTTACTTAACTACCTCATGAGCCAGATCAAAATAAACTGCATTTTTTTGTAAGTTACATCTCTTTTTGACTCAAGTGACATACCCAGATGAATCAAACGTACTGCTTAACAGAAGGACATTTGCCTATTTCCAAAACTCAAATTGTCTCTCAAAGGACAAGGAAATTCTACATTTTTTTTTTATTGGAGTATAATTGATTTACAATGTCGTGTTACTTTCTGCTGTACAGAAAAGCGAATCGGTTATATATACATATATACTCTTTTTTAGATTACTTTCCCATATAGGTCATTGCAGAGTATTGAGTAGAGTTCCCTGTGCTATACAGTAGCTCCTTATTATTTTATATATAATAGTGTGTATATGTCAATCCCAATCTCCCAGTTTATCCCTTTACCCCTTCCCACCCCCCCGGCCCCCGGTAACCATAGATTGTTTTCTACATCTGTGATTCTATTTCTGCTTTGTAAATAAGTTCATTTGTACTATTTTTTTAGGTTCCACATATAAGCGATATCATATATTTGTCTTTCTCTGTCTGACTTCCTTCGCTCAGTATGACAATCTGTAGGTCCATCCATGTTGCTGCAAATGGCATTATTTAATTCTACTTTATGGCTGAGTAATATTCCATTGTATATATGTACCACGTCTTTATCCTTTCCTCTGTTTATGGACATTTAGGTTGCTTCCATGTCCTGGCTATTGTAAATAGTTCTGCAATGAACATTGGGGTGCATGTATCTTTTTGAATTATGGTTTTCTCTGGGTATATGCCCAGGAGGGGGATTGCTGGATCATATGGTAGCTCTATTTTTAGTTTTTATAAGGAACCTCCGTACTGTTCTTCATAGTAGCTGTACCAATTTACATTCCCACCAACAGTGTAGAAGGGTTCCATTTTCTCCACACCCTCTGCAGCCTTTATTGTTTGTAGATTCTTTGATGATGGCTATTCTGACCAGTGTGAGGTGATACCACATCGTAGTTTTTATTTGTATTTCTCTAATAATTAGTGACGTTGAGCATCTTTTCATATGCTTTTTGGCCATCTGTATGTCTTCTTTGGAGAAATGTCTATTTAGATCTTCCACCCAGTTTTCGATTGGGTTGTTTGTTTTTATGTTATTGAGCTGCATGAGCTGTTTGTATATTTTGGAGATTATTCCCTCATCAGTCACTTCGTTTGCAAATATTTTCTCCCATACTGAGATAATGTATTTTGTTTTGTTTATGGTTTCCTTTGCTGTGCAAAAGCTTTTAAATTTAATTAGGTCCGATTTGTTTATTTTTGTTTTTATTTTCATTACTCTAGGAGGTAGATCAAAACAGATCTTGCTTCGATTTATGTCGTAGAGTGTTCTGCCTGTGTTTTCCTCTAAGAGGTTTATAGTATCTGGTCTTACATTTAGGTATTTAGTCCATTTTAAGTTTATTTTTGTGTATGGTGTTAGGGAGTGTTCTAATTTCATTCTTTCACATGTAGCTGTCCAGCACCACTTATTGAAGAGACTGTCTTTTCTCCGTTGTATATTCTTGCCTCCTTTGTCATAGATTAGTTGACCATAGGTGTGTGGGTTTATCTCTGGACTCTCTGTCCTGTTCTATTGATCTATTTGTGCCAGTACCATACTTTTTTGATGACTATAGCTTTGTAGTATAGTCTGAAGTCAGGGAGCCTGATTCCTCCAGCTCCGTTTTTCTTGTTTTAGAGGATGTTACACTGGGTGATATAAGCCAGAAACAGTAAGACAAATACTATCTCACTTAAATGTGAAATCTAAAAAAGCCAAATGCATAGAAACAGACAGTAGAATGCTGGTTACCAAGGACTAGGGGGTGGAGGATATAGGGGTATGTTGATCAAAGGATACAAACTTTCAATTGTAAGATGAGTAAATTCTGGAGGTTTAATGTACAGCATGGTGACTAGAGTTAATATTGTTGTATGGTGTACTTGAAATTTTCTAAGAGAATAGATCTTTTTTTTAAACATCTTTATTGGAGTATAATTGCTTTACAATGGTGTGTTAGTTTCTCCTTTATAACAAAGCGAATCAGTTATACATATACATATATCCCCATATCTCTTCCCTCTTGTGTCTCTCTCCCTCCCACCCTCCCTATCCCACCCCTCTAGGTGGTCACAAAGCACTGAGCTGATCTCCCTGTGCTATGTGGCTGCTTCCCACTGGCTATCTATTTTACATTTGGTAGTGTATATATGTCCATGCCACTCTCTCACTTCGTCCAAGCTTATCCTTCCCCCTCCCCGTGTCCTCAAGTCCATTCTCTAGTAGGTCTGACTCTCTATTCCCATCTTGCCCCTAGGTTCTTCATGACCATTTTCTTTTTTTTTTTTTAGATTTCATATATATGTGTTAGCATACGGTATTTGTTTTTCTCTTTCTGACTTACTTCACTCTGTATGACAGACTCTAGGTCCATCCACCTCACTAGAAATAACTCAATTTCATTTCCTTTTATGTCTGAGTAATATTCCATTGTATATATGTGCCACATCTTTATCCATTCATCTGTTGATGGACACTTAGGTTGCTTCCATGTCCTGGCTATTGTAAATAGTGCTGCAATGAATATTGTGGTACATGTCTCTTTTTGAATTATGGTTTTCTCACGGTATATTCCCAGTAGAGGGATTGCTGGGTCGGATGGTAGTTCTATTTTTAGTTTTTGTTTTTTGCGGTATGCGGTCCTCTCACTGTTGTGGCCTCTCCCGTTGCAGAGCACAGGCTCCAGACGGACAGGCTCAGCAGCCATGGCTCACGGGCCCAGCCACTCCGTGGCATGTGGGATCTTCCCGGACTGGGGCACGAACCCATGTCCCCTGCATCAGCAGGCGGACTCTCAACCACTGTGCCACCAGGGAAGCCCTCAATAATTTTTGAATGAACAAATGGTGAGGATGTTGCTAAATTTCTCATCATGTTTACAGTTTATGTGATAAAGAGATCAGGGGCCACAGCCTAAGTTTTTAGTGTCATTTTTGTTTTTAATTAATTCTGTTCAAGAACAGGAAAGATAGAGCTGTGGATCCAGTGTAGATATCAAGAAGCTACTGCACTGAAGGGATGGAGGGACAGAGGAGCCTCAGTAGCTTTCAATGGTGTTTATGATCCATCTTGCATAAGGATTAACTTCTGTGAAGAATCCTTCACTTCCCAGGGTGACACTTCCTTTTGCCCAAGTCAAGATGCCATGCAACCTTCCACTGCAGATGGCTGGAGCTGCTGAGACTTCCTGCCAGAGAGAGGGAACAGGAGATCAATAGTGCTTGGTCCTCATGGAACAAGAACTAATTGCAAGAAGTGGCACACTATAGTAGCAGAAGCATCTCATGGCCTGGAATCATTTTTCTTGAGAGGTGACAAAGCTCTCTTCACATCCACGCAGGGCTCACCTCTCTTGGTTTGAATTTGACCAAACCGAGAGCAAGTAGGAGGAGAAAGGACAAATGGCTCTCAAAGCCCC